>NC_041384.1:368444885-368479300 GCF_002162155.2 Triticum dicoccoides | reverse complement strand
CGGAGGTGGAGGGAGGGGCGCGGTATGGAGGAGGGAGGAGGAAGGAGAGAGGAGGAAGGATTATGTCAATGGAGGAGGAGCAGCGGCGGCGGCGGCTGACGATGGTGGTCGGTGAACGGCGGTGGCGCGCGGCGGATGACGGGGGGTGCGGGGGAGTGAGAGTGGAGAGGGAGAGTGGGGGCGGCCGGTTGGGGAAGGTAAACTTGAACTTAGTAGTAGCAAGGGTTGGATATGATAAAACGTTACTGCTAAGTTCAATAGCAGTAGCGCGCCTGCAATACAGGCGCTACTACTATACCTTATAGGGTGGCAACGTCGTGACATTTTTAATGGTAGCGCGTTTTGAAACTAGCATGTTGCTGCTACTTTTATAGCAGTAGCGCTGTTTATCCACACACGCTGCTACTAAGTAGCAGCAGCGCCTTATTTCAAACCGCGCTGCTGCTAATATTCTGTGTATAAGGTTTTCCCTAGTAGTGATGGGCCCGCGAGGTCGCCGTCCATCTAATATATGACACAACGAGAAAGGTAATTTGACGAACGAGGATTATTTTTGGGTTGTGTTATGGTACGCAGGAGTATATATTACGCGTCAAAGACGGGAGGGTGCAACATATATATACTACATGTCATGAACCTCGGTTCGTGTGGGGGACTTAAATGTTTCCGAAGCAGGTGCCACATCAAAGTTCTGCATATATATTAGGTATTCAAACATCACAACCACACATCTCCATACATGTGTTTTGCCCACAAGCAAGCGATGGTGGTTGTCCTCTAGCACTCACTCATGGGGTTATCGGTGAGATGCTTCGTCCATCTCTGTGTTCCCACTTGGTCAATCACTTTGATCGACAGCGATAGAGGTTAATGTGACTTATAATTAGGAGGGGATTACATTTTGGTTCATCTTATATGGTTCAGTACATGCAACTATATACTTCACGCGCATGTGTACGCATGAATCCCTCCCACCGGGTCGAAGTGGGCGGGGGCGAGGGGGGGCGAGCACGCGACGCATCATGAACCAAATCTATGAGGGGACTGTGCGTTTTTCGACGCATGCATGTGCCACATCAAGATGTTGTGCTTTTGGTATTCAAACATATATGCATGCATCACGCATGTCCATACATATGTTTGGGGCATATATATACATGCAGTGGTTGTCTTTGGACAGTCTTCCTCACTTGATTATCATCAACGGGCTATATATTCATGGGCCCGCGTGGACGTCCATCACTTTGACCAACAACGCGAGAGAGGTTACCAGGGTGGATTCTTCTGCTCTTGATTCGTGTTACCGTATAGTCGTACGTAGATCATGGTGAGATTTGAGACCTAAGTTCGAGGGCTCGCACACGCATCAATCCCTATATACTATGTGTCGTGAACCCTCGCTCCCTGTGGGGTCTTTCCGGTTCCAAAAGCACGCGACCACATCAAAGTTTTGCATTGGGTATATTTAAACACCACATGACACTTCATACATATGTTTGGGACACATGCATGCAGTGGTTGTCTTCAGGCACTCCCTCGCATGGTAATCGGTGAAAAACTAGCCTATTTTGTGGGGCCATGTGTGGAACGTTAATGAATGACATTGACCCAACAAACAAGGGAGGTTATATGACCAAGGTGGTGATTCTTCTTGGTCAGTCTTACAATACGCCTTGGTGAGATGCCCCCTCCCACCGACTCAAAGTGTGTGTGTGGGGGGGGGGGCACAGTACTACTTCGTACTAGATGAACCTTCGTGGGGTCGGGGATGCCCAGTTAATTTTGCGATTCACATGTGCCACATCAAATTTGTAATTTGGTAACGCCAGAAGAACACATATGTGGGCCCGCACATGGTCCACATTTGATCGGAAGCAAAGGGGGAGGGGGCATAGTACTACTTCGTACTAGATGAACATCTGTGGGGTCCGGGATGCCCGGTTAATTTGCGATGCACATGTGCCACATTAAATTTGTGATTTGGTAATGCCAGAAGAACACATCTGTGGGCCCACACACCGTCCACATTTGATGTTGATGTACTCCTTTTGGTTTTGTGTTACGGTACGGTGAGATGTCAGACCTAGATATTTGGGGGCATGCTCTCATAGCTAGTATTCCCCTCCCAGGAACACAAAGTGTGTGTGTGTGTGTGTGTGTGTGTGTGTGTGTGTGTGTTTGGGGGGGGGAGGTGCTAGCAATAATAACACGCGCTTTGTGCGACAGGTGGCACGTAAAAGTTGTGCATTGGGTATTTGAACATCAAACCACCCTTTTCATACATATATTTGGTCCACATGCAAGTGTGTTCATGTTCTGACCCTTTCCCGCATTTTTTTGGCCAAATTTATAAACAACAGATGAGTCGGATGCAGCAATCGTCTGCGATCGGGTATGAATAGACACGGTTCCCTAGGACTACCCATGCGCCGCGCCCCTAACCCTTTCACCCACATGATCACAGTAGAATGGGATCCACGAGGCTTCCCTTCCCCTCTTGAAAATATCTACTCCTTCGCAATCTTGAAAATATCTACCCGCGTCCATGTAGATGGTTTTTCTATTTGATAGCACACGACTAGTATGTCTGGACCGTGTGCGTTGTCTGTTACTCCCGTCTGCTTCTATCAGTAGATCCAAATTTTTAGTAGCCCCGACATTTTAGTCCCGCCCCACTATGCTTCAATCCCTTGATGCAAATTTTCAGTAGCTCCGCCATTTTACTCCCGCCTAGTAAAATTTTCAATACCTGCGGCATTTCCTCAAACACCACCTTGGACCCCTCCACACACACACCCCAAATCCTTCACTTACCCCAACTCCCCCGCTCACACACATACACACCACCCCTTCCTCCCTCCAAACCTAGCTAGGTCGCCATCGCCACCACGCCGCCTCTGCCGGTTTACCCGTAGGGTTTACCCACCGATATACATACCCTCGCCACCTTGAGTTTCTTAGATGACGCCTGCGAAATGCACCCTTCACCAGAGATCACCATCCCCACCCCCTACCCCATTCCAAAGCGTCGCAGCCTAAGCCCGGCTACACTTCCCCAGGAGCTCGAGGAGCGAATGGCCCAAAAGAGCTTTACCATGGCCTCTTCGCCCGGCATCGGCGAGGTGGCCGCCGAGGAAGCTGACAATGATGACTGGACCTGGATTAAGCCTTCCAATCAGCGGGCTAGAGTATTCTGGCATTTTGCGGACGCCGGCTACGACATCGAGGTCATCGACACCGACAGCTTGACGCGGGTTATGTCATATGTTAAGTTGCCCATCTCGAACTCTTTGGGTTCAACAGCCATCGATCTCATCGATGGCCTTGCTGCTGATCACCTGTGTCTCGTTATGAACAATTTTCCATCCTTCATCGCCATGGAGCCCATTTTGTTATTTCTGAAGGACACGTTCTATGACGCTGGCCTGGGATCCTCAGTTGGCAAGTCAGACCTTATCGACGGCGACCACGAGGAGGGAGCCAATTTTTCTGGAACCCCTTTTGTAGTGAGAACCTGTCTAGTATTTATTGGTATATTAGGTTGTTTGCATTATGCCTTGTTTATTTCTATGGTTTATGGTTGTTTGTAGTTAGCATATGTCCATCTTCAATTGCCATCTTTGGTTGTTCATAGTATGCCTTGTTTATTTCAGCTATTAACAGTGTGATGTTCTATATGTGCTAGTATGAACTGTGCAGTTCAATTTCATCAATACTAAATTTAACAATAGCTCTATGGATGACTATATTTGGTTGTTGTTAAGCATGTTGTACTCCCTCCGAATCTTTTTAGTTCGCATATAAGATTTGTCTAAAGTCAGGCCTCTTAAAGTTTGACCAACTGTATAGAACAAAATACCAACATTCACAATATGAAATAAATATCAGTACATGTGTCATGACTTAAATTTTCATATCGTATAACTTTAGCATGCTAGATGTTGATATTTTTTCATATAAATAAGGTCAAACTTTATGAAGTTTGAGTTCAGACAATTCTTATATGCAGAGTAAAAAGGATCGGAGGGATTATTGAACACGCCTTTCCATTTGATTTAAAATGGCACTATTTGGATACTCTAACATAGCTAGAGGTTAGAGTTAGTTTCTAGCTCATGATAGTTAAAAGGGACAGAGAGAGATTGGTGGAATAGTTGATTGTATTGCTTGAGCCTCATGGGCATATATATAGGAGTACATGGTCATCTTGGAGTACAAGTCAAGGTAGAATAAATCCTATGCTATCATACGTTTCCTAAATAACAATGATACTCAACAATGACAAACCCTGAACTAACTCTAGACAAAGAGGTGTTTGGATGACCGTGTTAGATTGACAATAAATATACTTGGAGAACTAGCCCCAATCAGCACCTCTTGAGTGGGATAGTTGTTTTGGGTGGGTTTGATGCAACTAGCTCAAACTAGCCCTCATATTTGGATACTTTAGGGCTATTTGAGCCCAAACTAACTCAAACTAACTCTAACCCATGGATCCAAATAGGACCAATAACTAGTGTACTTAGACCTACACAATACAAGTTTGAATGACTATGTTTGCATGTTTTTAAATATTAGGCTTGTTGTTAATAACACACATTTCTCCTTGTTTTTAAATATTAGGTTTCTAACAATTTGGTCTTGCACATGTAGGTCCTGCTGTTACAAGTTTTGACCCACTGTTTGAGCCTTTTGCATATGTGGAAATGAGTTGTCCATTAATATCAGTCAAGTCAAGACACTCAGAAATATTGTTATGATAAATAAATTAGCGACAAAAAACAGCAAGATCTTTGTCTGCACAATGAAGAGGACATCAGTTCACTACGGGGTGGTACTAACTGTTATGCCTAGTCTTTTTTATTCCTTTGCACCATTTCAAATCTGGAGAAGATATTTATGCATATCCTTGTTTTCAGGCCTTTCCAAAGCAGTTCACTGATGATTACCTGTCAAACCACCTGTACGGTAGGAGGCGAGGAAGGTTTTCATACAACACCCATGGTTCAATATTGAAGTGTTCCTAAAGAGGACGAAGGATGGATGGTCAATCACCCACAGGCACTGTCCTAAAGTTGCAAAGACCTTCAACATCAATGAAGTCTCAATATTCTCCTTCCACTTCAGCAGTTTTCCAGATGAGATTCATATGTGTGTGTTCCGTCTATGATGCTAATTTCGAAAGGTTGTAGATGTTGCATGTGAAACTTGGTGCTGGTGTAGTTGTGTAATGGGGTAGCCGAGTGCTGAAGCTATATGATGTTGTACTCTGATGTATTTCAATCATGAAATCCTGCTTCCTTAATATGGAAATGAAATATATTGTGTGCTTAATATGAAATGTTAATTAGATTAATAAATGGATTATTAATAATAGGCCAATTAGCCTGCTAATGGCTAGTTAGCCTGCTAATTGGGTTTTCTATTGCAAACGGTTATTGAGAAAACACTGTGGGCGATGACCTCACGCAACGCACACAGTTTCTAGGAATAAACCGTGTTGGATCAATGAACAATCACACACAACATCCTCTTGAAAACTATTTGCATTATGCCACCTTGCGCAAACGATTACCACATAAAAAGTGTGTGTGATGGAAAGCCTTTTCTACACAGTTTCTTCCACGCACCGTGTGTGATGCATTCAATAACACAAACGATAAAATTGTTAATATCGTGTGCAATGGCAACACTATCACAACCGATTTAATGCAGAAAATTGTGTGTGATTTACCTGCGAACGGAAACGTTTTCCTTGGACTGACTTTGTGGGATGTATATACGAACGGAAATGTACTTCTTAGATTAACTGTGTGGGATGTACATACTAACGCAAACATATTCCTTGGACTGACTGTGTGGAATGTACATACGAAGGAAAACATTTAGTGGGACCGACTGTGTGGGATATACTTATGACCGGAAATGATTTCGCCAGTATAATTGTATTTTTAGCACTACTGTACGTATAACCGTATTTGATCACTCGCCGGTCGCACACGACCTCATTTTGCCGAGCATGTGTGCCAAGAGGGCATATCCCCAACGGTTGCTGGGTCGTGTGGGAAGAACCCCCCTATCACAGTCACTCACTAGGTGACGGTTCCAAATCCCGTCACAGAAAGGGGTTAAAAACTGTTTGTATAGCACCTCGCTATGCCAGTGTCAACCTTCTTAATTCAAGTATCGACACTTGTAAATCACATTCATATATGAAAGTGGAATACATCTTTGTTGTGCTTTTGAAGATATATAAAAACATAGAATGATTTATATAGATTCATATAAGAATACAAAATGGATTCTAGTTTAGTTGTCAGGGAAACATGAATGCTTATTCTCCCAAAATTTGAAAGAAGCGGTAAAACACCCACTCCCACGTCGTCTGTCCAAAGCTAGTGTTTGCGAGATGGAAATTATTATATACCCCTAACACGCACAACATATTGTCCAGATTTCCACTACTCTCAATAGGGGTAATATGGATAGGTTAGTGACTTCAACCAGACGTGACAAGACCGCCTCTCACCCCCATTCAGGCACGGTGAGCGCCAAACTTGGGTGGCAAAACACATTTGATTCAAGCACATCCGAAAGATCTTTAGCTCTCCCTCCATTTCCCCATTCATACACGTTGGGCGGCAAAACAAACTCTCCTCGGCCAAATCAATCTAGGCAAATATTTTAAATAGGGGCAGGTTTGTAACTTGACTCATACGTGACATAACCGCCCTACCTATCAGGCCCATCGATACACCATGGGCGCCAATCGCGGGCGCCAAAACACCCTCTTCTCGTCCGAAATTGCACTCTTCAAATATTGGGTAGATGCGAGATTATCGTCCTACCCCCAACCAACGAGACGACTGGAATTTTAAACGGGGGCTAAGTTCCTAACTTTCCCATACTTCAGACAAGCGCATCCCAAAGACATGGTTCTCCTTACCCCTCTCCCTCCATTTTCCCATTCATACACCGTTGACACCAAAACACTATCCACACACCAGCCTCCTTCGTCCGTCGCCCCATCCAGCGCAGCCCTCCTCCACCATGCCGGAGCGCCTACCCAGACCGTGTCGTCAACTACAAGAGTTCGATGTTTCTCATCCACGGCGCTAGACTAGGAGCCTTGCATCGCGTCTTCTCGCTTCATCCCCGCCGCTGTCCACCTTGCTAGGGCTGCTCCGGCGACCTTATCATCCACCGCAATGAGACTTATCCCCTGATGCCTCCATCTACCATCACAGATCTGCTTCCATGCTGCCGACATCCATCGCGCACCCCCGATGCCTACACCATGCTGCAGGAGAGGTGGTACTCCTTCATATCTGCTAAACCTTTTGATCTCAACCAGAAAATAGATCATCACTTGGTTACTGTACTTTGTTTTTAGCTCTTAGAATCTTAGTTGTTAGTTCAATGCAAACATTGCTTGCTAAGTAGCCTTTGTGCAGTTTGCAGCTTCAAATCTACCATGGCACAATCACAATAGGGTTTAACTAATAATGCTTAGGGTGTCCCCCCTTTTATGATCACTATACGATCAGCCTACGTGCTTCGTGTCATAATAGCACTGCTCCACCCATCAGGCTAAACAAGCTTAGTTGTTCAAATACGAATCTAATATGATGCTGATATTACTAGAACAAAGTCATTTAATTGGTCAGCTAAATGTTCCTAATTTAGTTCCGAAATGTATGTACGCCGCTGGGTGGATTTACAGGGTGGCCAAGGTGGGCCGCAGCCCACCCTAGGATTTTGGGTTGGCCCAGACCCTAATTCCCCTCTGTTCTGCTACGCCTTCCCAGTCTGTTCAGGACTCAGGTGTGCAACACCCACTTAGCCTACGGGATTTATCCTCATATACATCCTCAACACTCAACAACCACTCCCCGTCACCCATTTTATAATTGATACATTACTCATTAGGCAGGACTGTCATCAGGGTTTGTTGTGTACTAAGTGCTACCTACACTTAATGGTCCAGATGTTTCAATAGTCTGTAGTACCTGTAAAGTTGACAGGGTCTCAAAATTCCTGGCCTAGGAACAGACACTAGTCATGTTGGATTGTTGGTTATAGTGACATTGACCTAGATTACTACTGTAGGCCAGATTTACATGTCTTTCTTACTCATTCGATATGATATCCAATTATTCACTTCGATTAGTTGCAAACAATAAGTGCTAGCCTAACTTCCCGATTTAGATTTTGGACGGTCTCTTACTGCATTTACAATTCTACATACTTGTCCTAGTAAGCTCACAAGTAATGATTGATTCAGTAGCTCTATGCTTGCCTTGTCATATTTGTTGTCAACATTTTTTTAGGGTGGATCACCCTGTTTTGAAATTCTGGAACCGTAGACATGAGTGAATAGTATCTTTCTGCATGATCTCTTCCATCATGTGTGGGAAACAAACATTGCATTGTATAAAAAGAAAACTATTATATCCACCTTCTATATAGACTACAATCTTTTATATGGAATACAATCTGCCTACTTGCTTTGTGTCGCACTACCAGCACTCCACCCTTGAAGCTAAATATTATGTCAATCATAATTTTCAAGTTTATTTGTTCAAATATGAATTTGATATGATGCTAATGTTCCTACTTTAGTTTTGAAATGTGTGTTCGCCCCTTATAGAGAAATAGAGGTTTGTATTTCTGTGTGTGGTCTGGTCAGCACGGTTGGGGGATGACCTTTGTATACACAGGGGTTTGTAGGGAGACACTATTGGAGTAGAATCTGCAATGCATTTCATAGATAGTCTGACTACTTTTTATGTTTTCATGAATCTGAAATACTGAACATCATCATAATGATTATGAGCTTGCACACATGAGAAGAATAAAGCAGGACAATGCTATGGTTGTCAAACTTGGCATTAAGGGACTAAGATCTAGTCTAGATGCAATAGAATGCACATGCTCTCCACCTATAGATTCGTTTTCAGAATATGATCCTAATAGTGATTCTGAGCTAGAGGGAGACCTAAGTCAATTTAGGTCCCTAGTGGAGGAGTCAAAGAGAGATGCCCGATATTATTAACCCATCAAGGCACTTGTTTTAACTTTGCAAGGTTATATTGGTCGCACAAATCTTACAAATGATGCTTTTCATTGCTTCTACTTTGTTGCAATGCCATTTGCTTAGTTTACACATTGTATATGTGAATATGCTCCGCCTATCCATTTTTAGTACATATTCCATCTGTCATCATACCATATTTCTCCATTCAAATGTTGTTCTCGTGTATCAGATGTTCAAAAGGAAGACGGCGATTGCTGACCACGAAGGAGCACGAAGAAAGTATTTGGAAAAGGTAGTGACACCTGATAAATCAAATAGCCCATTAGATGTAGTGGCAATATCACTAGATCCACAAAATATAGCGCCAACTCTAGTAGATTCTATCCCTACTCCAGTAGCCATCTTAGATGCCCCAACTCAGCAGACCCCAACTGCAGCAAATAGTATGATGATCCCAGTTGACATAGTAGCAGCTCTACGACGCAAAAACCCCATTACAGCAAAGAGTACACCAACTCCAGTTGCCAAATCTCTTTTCGAATAGGAGAGAGCCCCAATTGCAGCAAATAGGACCCTTGTTTCACTTCTTCCCATTTTAGAAGATGAAGCTTTTATTGTTGTCAGGAACTTTATGTGCATCTTTCCTTCATGCAAAGATTATACCACAGACAAAGAACAATTTCCAATCTTCCTCCGCAACTTCTGTGTAAGTAATGTACTAATGTTGTGCTACGTGACTGAAGTAAAGCCCAGATTCAATGAATTTGCCCTGAAGAATGTCCTAGGGGACATTAATGAGCATATGACCTTGGGAGAAAAACAGTTACATCACATCCAGTGGCCAAGAAAGGAAATAGACTTCATGGATGAGATCACTGAAGCCCCTCCAAGAGCAACCAATGTCGCTCCTCAACCGGGACGCTCTCCTTGCCACAGAAGCTCTCACGTGCTTACCCCATGGAACCTAATACTCGTAATCTGACGAATGATGCATCAACCTGTGATCAGCCTGCCTGACTTTGTGCCATACAGGCCATGTCATCATCCACCCCAAAGCAGCCAGTGCCAAGGTCTACAACTGCTGAAGACGCACCATCGGTTCAGATGCAGGATGCTGAAGGAGCGGGAGAAAACCCAGCTGCACCACATGCTCAGCAGACCAGCTTGGTGGCATGGATTGCTAAGCAGTCTGATGCTTCGGGACCGGCGGCTAACCAGTATGTAGGTCCAGAACCGATTTCTCATCAATCTGTTGGTCCACAGCCACGTATTTAGCATACAAATGCGTCAGCACTGCCTGCTTAGCAAACCAACGCATTGGCACAGCCTCCTAAGCATACCGACAAGTTGGCACCACACGCACAGAAACCCACATAGCTTCAATGCATGGTCAACAGTCCGATGCCTCTGCTCCTACAACCCAACAGTTTATCACAGCAGCACCACCAGCTCAGCAGTCTGGCGTAGCTAAACCATCTGCTAAATAGTCCATCGAAGCTTTACCGTCCGCTTGGCAGTCCGCCTTTTAGCATTGTACCAAAAGTGCTTCAAGTACTAAGAAGGAAGCGGGCAAAAAGGCTGCACCCGTGAGGGAGTGCGCCAGAGAGCAAAGTGGAATGAGAATGATTGCCTCTTCGAATCAGAGAGTAATATTATTTCTGACGGCATGAATGATGCAGAAATAGATTTGGTGCTTGCTAAAAATAAAGTAGACATACTTGAAGCACACAATTACATTCATGGCCAGCCATTTCTTGTTGGCGAATACTTTGATCAGTGCATCTCTAGTTGCTGCCAGTTACATAAATATTGCATGGATCAAATGTCAGCAGGTCATCATGTTCTGCTAGTCCGCTACAATAGCGATCATTTCCAACACGATCCTGGTTCCATCAGTGTGGATTTCGAGAACTTGCATCTCTTCTTCAACTTCAACGTGCTCGATGCCACTCTTGTTAGATGCCTGATTATGTAAGTACTTAACAAACTCTGATGAACTTCTCCATACAAGGTTTTAAATGATAAACAACAAACTACATTTTATTCCTCTCAAGGGATTAACCGCGCAGAGAAGAAATAGAGAGAGTGTGTGTTTCATAGATCCTGCATTAGCAAATGGCACACCATTGCATGGTAAGGAAGAAGGGGATTGCGAAATTAACATGGTCGCCCGTATATTCGAAAACACATCCCATGGAAAATCATTTGTATGGCCATATCATGAATGGTAAGTCAAATAAACAACCATGCATACACTGACTGTCTTTTAGATTTAGACATAATTCGTAAGTTCATGATTTTTTTTAATATGTAGCGATCACTGGATCTTGGTATTCATTGTTCCAAATAAGAACATAGTTTACAACATGGATTCTCTCAGAGAGTCAATAAAGGCTCAGGATCTAATGCATCTTTAGCAATTCATGGATAGGTATTGAATTCTATGATGTTGAAATTAATTTGCATTCATATACGGTTCAAGAATTGATGTTTTGAAAATTCATCTTCATTTGTAGTGTGTTCGCATTGTTGAAAACTAAACCAGGGAACCTGTTCAAGAGGGAACTTCCTCTGCAGCACAAGATCGTTTCTTCGGTAACACACCGAAATCCGTTATTTTCAAAAAATATATCCAATAGTTTGCAAATACATTTTATTACGCTAGTCAAATATTCAAGCTTGTAAATAAACTACTTTCTATTTCTGTCTAAAGAAAAAAAACATCTAACACTGGTTAGATTGTTCCTAACAAGAAAATACATGACCAATTCTGTACAAAAAAATTCAGTGTCCTCAACAACAAGCAGGGACCAACCATTGTGGATAATATGTTTGTCGACACATGAGCTCCATCTACAAATCTGCTGATAGTTGTGAAGATACTCACAAATTAGTACCAGTAAGTCTATCTTAATTTATATTTTCTACTCCAATCATACGGCACATTCTGATATTAAAAATACTGTAGCTCATCTTAGAACCGAGGACCCCTGAACCGCTCCCCATTGGTAAATTGTTGACGGTTCAGAGATTTATCAGTGACTTCTTCCTGAATCACTACATCAATCCCACTGCTGATAATGAAGGTTTCAGCATGCCTTCTCCTGAAACATTAAGTAAGAGTTAGCCGCTAAACATATACGCATGGATCCATTGTTTTCCATGTGATGAGGTCTTCGTATTTCGTACACTATGATTAATTATGTAATGCATATACATGTAGAAAAATCATTGGAATTTAGCTACCATTAGTTCAATTGCAATTGTTATGAAATTTGATGAATGTTCTTCCTATGGACACTATTCGTTCAATTGCATATTGCGGTGAATTTTCTTTTTGCATGCCGATTCAAATGGGATATTTTTTCTTTAACCTGGCAATTGTTGCACACACGGTTCAACTAAATGAGATTGTTCAATCCACATCCAAAAGCAAACATCAATCGTAGCGGAACCATCGGTGATACAGAGCAAATCGCAGAGGATTTGCAACACTACTACGTGTGCGTAGGGGCTCTGAAACTATTTGTGATACCCACATATCACACACGAGAGCTCAGAGTCAACTGTGCCCAATGTAAAATACAATCCCAGTCGTAAATTTTTCAGGAAACGTGTGGGATCCCAAAGGAAAAGCACATGTCACTCATACTGCAACCGTCGGTGCTACGCAACAAATCACAAATGGTCTGCAACACTTGCATGTGTGTGAACAGGCTCTTGAACAGTTTGTGATGGAACATTATCGCACATGGTAATTGTTCGGAAACATGTGCAATGGAGTCATGCATGGCAGACGAGTTCCATAGAAAACTCGTGTGTGATGGGGCACATATCACACACGGTTCATATGTTGGCCCATGTGCCTTAGATACTGTTTCCCAAACGGTTCATTACGAAACACCGTTTGGTTTCATTACGTCATTAGAAACATTTAATCACCGATCCCACACATGTGATAGAATTTGGTGTGTGCTGCATCACATAAGATTACATTTGGCAAGGCGTATGCATCATGGCTCACTATCCCCGTCGGTTTTTGGGTCGTGTGGGAAGGACCCTCCTGTCGCACACACTCACTAGGCGACGGTTTAAATGCTGTCGCGGAAAGGGGTTAAAAACCGTTGTATAGCAGCTCGCTGTACCAGTGTATGATCAAATGTTATCATTTGGGTCCTAAGTCAATATACTCATGTATAGATGAGTATGTCACCGCCCATTTCTTGATAGATGCTAGAATTGGTTGTGCATGTCTGACAATTATTTTATTTGCAATTTTATTGTGTGAGCATGTTGCAATGCATTTTCTTCATTCGAGGACATCCATTTGTTGTTTTGTTTGTCTTGTTTTTTCTGACTAAGTGGGTGTACAAGAATGCCTAAGGACCTTATCTAGCTATCTATACTTTCTTGTCTCAAACTCTATTCTTGCCACATCACAAAAACAGAACAAGCTTTTTTTGGACCCTTCGGGTGAGGCACACTTGGAGTCACAGATCTGTCAAGGGCTGAACTCCAAAACCTTCTAAATGTCTTTCGGTTATACCAACTCATTCTCATTCAATCTCACCGAAACCATTTGGACTAATCTAATTTTCCATCTCGGTGCAATCGACCTAAATCATCTTGGAGTCACTGATGTGTTATACTGCTAGCAGTTACACATCTCGGTCCCAACGATTCGCTTCACTCGGAGCCATCGACAACTGATCGATAGATATATCTAGCAAGTCCGTTCAGTTGAAATTTCTCAAATTCTTCGAACTCGCGGACCACGGCGTTTGTCACCAAGTCTCTGGTAGTCACTCATGCATTCAGCGCGACCTCGCCATTGGATTCCGTCGCTGTCAATGGGTATCTCTCCCTCTTTTGCCGCCATAGAGGAATTGTGCCAAGTTAGGGTAAAGTCCGACCCCCTCGTGCTTCAATTTCTGACTCAACGCACTAGTGCTTTCGCCATGATTCATGCCACAATTTGCAATATAGATTCCTCATACAAAATTCCTTAGATTAGATTCAAGCAGAAATATAGGTTTAAGTTCGCGCAGAATGCGTCTTGACCAGCCGAATTGAAACTTTCAGAGTCACCGATTTGGCTTTGGCCATTACACTAGTACGTATCGGTGCCACCGAGTTGTACGAATCGGTGAGACCGAAAGTAATTTTCTGTGAAACCTTAGCATACTGAAGACACCGAGCCACATATCGGTCTGAACAAAACTGTGTGCCAAATTTTTGTGAAGTGCTTCGGTAACACCGAAATGATCAACTTGGATGATCTGAAATGCCTTATGTGAAAATTTGAAACTATGATTTGAACTCAATTTTTTTTAAATCCAACTGTCTTTTTGTGATGACTCATCTACTCTGCCATACCCAACTATTCACAGGCCAGGTTGCAAGATGTGAGATGCGAGTGATAGTCAAAATGCCTCTGATGCTAATGTGGATTTGAGTGTATGTTATAGTGTTGAGAGCAGTTTTGATGAAAGCAGCAGGAGCACTCCTAGCAACCTGCCTAAGGCTGCCAAAAGGACAAGAAAACTAAGGGCTCAGACACAGAAGATGGGAACTTTCATCCTGAGAAAGTGACCTCCAAGAAGAGACCAACTACTAGCACCAAGGAAAGAAATGTTGTAAGAAAGGTATTGTATTCAAGGGAGAGCAAGAGGATTTTTATGAGACAGGGCTGCTACACAAGAAGCCAATAGTCAGTGACATGAGATGGGTGGACTGGCAATAAATTGAAGAGAATGAAGACAATTTTCCCCATGTTCATGAGAGTTTCAAGCTTGCTGGAGTTAATGCCTTCATAAGGAGGAAGCTTACATCATGGAGTGATGAGATGATCATGCAGCTCTATTCCACTACACACTTCTATCTGGATGGGAAGATACCAGTCTTCTATCACTGAGCGAGCTGCTCTTCTTGGTGCTCCCGAGGAGGAAGAGCATGACATTGATGTTTATGCCAAGCCCAAGAAAGACCACAATTCCATGAAGGACATATATAAGGCCATTCCTGAGAAGGATGTTGAGACTCACAAGCTAGGTTCAGTGAAGCACTTGCTACCAGGTTTGGCCACCACGAATACTATTTTGAGGCACACTTTGATACCCAAACCCGGAGATGCAAGATGATACGTGGCCACTCCATCAACATGCTGCACCTACTTTACACTCCGCAGAAGTTCAAGGTAATGAGTATGATTGTGGAAACAATAAAGAGGACAGCAGCCGACCAAAAGAGTTCACTTGGTTTTGCTCCGCACATTTAGTTGCTCATAAATTCCAAGGTTGGAACGAGCACATATCTTCTTGATCGCGAGCATCTCCGTTACCTATGTTCGAGGAGAATGTAGTGGTGATCGATCCTTCTCACCCTACTTCTATTCAGGCACATGAGTGGATACATGTAGCTGTTGTAGGTCAAGCAACCAAGGAAGCATCATGTCCTAGAGAATCTGTAGCTTAGCTCTAGACGATATCTGAGCAAATGACCTATTTGCTAGAAGATACCCTGAGGATTGAGCAGAGTTCGGCCAACATCGCCAAGATCCAGGAGAGCTTAGAGCGGGTAGTGGAAACAAAAAAAATCATGATCTTGATGTGAAGCTCACAGAAGTCTAGACTATTGTGGAGAAGCTAAAGGATGATGTAGATGAAGTAGCTGAGCCAGAAAAGCTGCAGAGGACAGTGGTGATTATAGACCTACCACCGATAGATTTCATACATTGCCTAGGGCATTGAGGTCTACCACTGTGCCTGCTTCAGATTCCAGGACTACCATTTCTGCCCTAGCTACTGCTCCATTAGTTCCACCGCCAGTGTCCACTCCACTAGCCCAGTAGACATTAGCCGAAGCTTTTGCATACACACTTCTCTCAATGCCATCGACGCACTTCTCTCAACGCCATTTTCACCTCCAGTAGCTGCTGGAGATCATGGCTAGAGTGATGATTAGCTCTATACATATTCGAACTTTTTGGTACTTGTTGCCAAAGGGAGAGAATTTGTGTAGATCATTAGGCTTCGAGAGAGAGAGAGAGTGTGTCTTGCTTTTTACTCGTTTGATTTCCTTGAGTTTTTGCTACTATTTGGTTCGTGCTATTTTTTTCGTTGTGTTTGCGGGATACTACATTGGTTGATTGTGTGCTTGATCATACACTGCTTCATGTTATGCACATTAGTTATCTTCGTCTTTATCTATGTATGATCATTCACATGTGCGTTTGGTGATGCATTCTTACTATTCCATTAATATCATTTCACTGGTGCAACTATTTGTTATACAAATAGTTTTTAACCCCTTTCTGCGATGGAGTTTTAAACCGTCGCCTTGCCCGTGTGTGCGATAGGGGGGGGTCCTTCCCAAACGACCTAGAAACCGTCGGGGATACGGAGTAGGAATGCATACATTTTCCAGAACAAAGTGTATGTGATGCCCGCATCTATCCCAAACATGATTCATCACACAACTGTTTGGCATTACATTGCACACCCTATTCTATGGTGCAACATTCACAATGTGCACCTAATCACAAACAGTTCATGATTGTAAAGCATCTATGATAAGGTGACTGTCACACACATTCACTTCTCCTGAACCGTATGCGATATATAATCAAGAAGACTAGCTAATCATCGTATGAGTGTCGAATAGGATTATGAAATGTCGAATTGTCGTACTAGTGTCATACATGATAACTATCGTACACGTTATTCTGTGGTGCAACATTTATGATGCGTACGACATCGAAAACAATTAATGATTGTAAAGTGTGTACGATAAGGTGACGATCACAAACATTTAGTTTGCTTACACTGTTTGTGATATTGTCTGACATCACACACGCTTCGCAAACGGCAACTGTGTGCATAGTTACACATGTTTTCTCTCTGTGAATTGTGTCAAAATGTGATTTAGGTCACACACGTTTGTGCTTTACACATCGTGTGTGCCATAATGACCCGCATAGTGTATTTTTACCCTAATTTAATCGCTGCTATTTAAAATTGTACCAAGTTTGAATTTGGAAGTAGGCTATAACTTTATTCATATGCACCAGGTTCAACAACAATTGCATTATTCGATTCACAGGTACATATGTTCAAGAATTACATAAGCACAAAATAAAGAATGATGAACCAGGCTTGTATACTTGTACTATTAAAGACGATAAAGAAAGAGGCTAAAGACATTCTTGTTGCTGAACAAGGTGAAGCACAATGCATGTATTGTGCTCTCCTCCATGTAGAAGGCAAGCATGACTCTAGTCCAACCGCTTATGATGGCCGACCCCCATCTTTCACTGTATTCATGAGGACATCTAGATAGTCATTGTGTTCAAGTAGAAATACTTTAACCTTTCCATGCCCACGAATCATGTAGTATGAGAGGGAATCTTGAGTAAACTGCTTCCAAAACCACTACAAAGGAAAAAGATTCAGACATTGTCATCTAATGGGCAATAAAAAGAAGGCTGCAGAGTTCTTACTTACCATCCTGTAGTTCACTATTGTCTTGGATAAAGTGTAAACAAATAGTTTAATCATCATATTTTGACCCATTTGACTAACACTCTTTATCAGTTTCCTCACTTGATGCTGATTCATCGATATCTCATTGCCCCATACGCAGAAATGGTCGAAGCGTGGATCTTTACCAATGACCTATGTAGCTAAAAGCACCAAGTTAATATTAGAAGCTAAATAGCAGCTGCACAATGATGTAGTACAACACTCCCTCCGTCCCATTACATAAGATCTTATAACATCCAACATACTCACATATTGGATGAAATAACATCTTATATTTTGGGCAGAGGGTGTTTATTTAATTTTTACAAATATCAGCCGATTAACTACATTTAACTACTATTGTATTGTTGTTGTTGGTGGTGCTGCTCTTCTATGTATATCTAGACATCATCATAACATTAAGGTAACACTCCTCCTTGTTGCTATGTAGCCTAGGATTGCATATTTAGTCATTAAGTACAATGCATGTTGCTATGTAGCCTCAGATATATTAGATATGACCCTAGTTGACCTACCGATAAATGGGTTACAAATATATTTAGTTAAATGTACGATTCAACAATTAATCCCTTATCAGCCCCCAACCTATATGGTACCAGCTACCGATATCCTAAACAGTGAGTATATATAAGCCATGGGATGAAACTTTGTAAGTGCATCTAGTTCCCCTTAGTGATTTTGGTGTATCGAAGACTTATAGGTTATGGGACTAATGCGTTTGTGAGTGTACACATGTCTATAAGTCTATGAGTAGTTTGATATTTACAGAGAAAGTCAACCCCTAAAAATGAATGTCTTCAACTGAAGACTTTGGCTTTCTGAATACTTTGAAAGTGAAGAAATTGGTGTGACCTTGAAGACTTGATATTCATGCGAAGAATATGAAGCGTGAAGACTTTTGTTTTCGTAGTTTCGTTTTCTCTTTCTTGAGTCATAGGAAACACCGTACTGTTAAAGGGGGTCGAGGTAAAACTAAGGAAAAGTTTCCAAGTGATGCTCATCTCAAAATCCTACACCTACCAATCCTTTCAAGTGAAGCCATTTGAAATCTCATACAGTTCAGTCAATTTCATCAGTGACAGAGACGAAGATCTTATGGTCTCTAAGGAATTTGTTCTGACTAAGGAGTTAGGAATTCGGCAGTGCAGATTGCCTACAAGTAAGGAACATGATAGCCCTGAGGAATTTGATAGCCAAATTTCCGACCGTTGTTGTAATATACGCCAGCTGTCCCAAAATATCTACCCACCTAATGGTCATATCATTGAACGACATTTATGTCTTATCATGTTGGGCTGCTCCCAAAGCTATAAATAGCCGCCCCCTACAACCACTAGCTGGTTGGCTTCTCCGCGAGAAACTGACACTTGTCATTGAGAGAATGCCATCTTCCGATAACTTTGAGCGAAAATCATCAAGTGAGGAAAACCCAAACCCAACACCTACAAACCCAAAGTGATTGAGCATCACTTAAGAGATTGTTCATGTGTGGAACCAATGCTTGTTACCTTTGAGGACTGTGCATCCTCCAAACGGTTAGGCGTCATGGTCTAGAGCATCCAAGAGGAAATTGTGGATCGCGGAGTGACCGAGTCTGTGAAGGCTTGGAAGTCACGTGAAGACTTAGCAGGAGTGATTGGGTGAGGTTTGTGTGACTTTAGCTCAAGGAGAATAGTATGAGAACTGTGTGTCCGGGACTACGTGTCCTCTGGTTTAAATACCTAGCCGCTCCACGAGACGTACGACTATCACAATAGTTGGAACTGGTCTGCCAAATCATCGTATTCATCGAGCTACTGGTTCTATTTCCTCAACTCTTTAATTTCCTCAATTCTGTGTAGAAGTACTTGATCGTTACTCTTTGAAGATTTTGACTGAAGACTTTCTCAATTTCCTCAATCCTATTTCTTTAGTCATTTTGTCTTCAGCCTGCTTATCCAGTGTTTATGCTACCTCTACTCTGTGCTTGTTTTCATTTCATCATGATAACTATGCTACTACTCTGTTATGCTTGCATCTAAGTACTTATTCCACTGCTAAGTAGTTCGTTGCTTAGGAATTTCCTCACCCTAAAATTCCTCAATGACGAATTTGTAAAAATCGCCTATTCACCCCCCTGTAGTCGATATAACGCACTTTCAATTGGTATCAGAGCAAGGTACTCCCTTGTTCTATGTGATTTTGGTTTAACTGCCTGGAGTTTTAGTTTTGTCGACCATGACATGCCCCATCTTTGATGGTCATGATCATGCCCCATTTTGGTTTAACTGCCTGGAGTTTTAGTTTTAGTTTTAGTTTTAGTTTTGGTTTAGGAATGAAGACAATGACATGCCCCATCTTTGATGGTCATGATTATCCCATGTGGAAGGCCATGATGAAGAAGCGCCTCATGGTGATGAACAACGAACTGTGGACCGTCACTGAGATTGGTCTTACCGATCTATGCAAGATGGCGGAGGCTGATGATATTCGCAAGGACACTCTACTTAACCTCACGGCGAAGGACATCATCTGCTCCCGTTTGTCCCAAAATCAGTTCAGGAACATTATGCATCTCAACCATGCGAAGCTCATCTAGGAACGACTCTCTAAGGTCTATGAAGGTCATCGAACTCGTCATGATCCCTGGTTTCAGGATTTCAAGGAATCACTCAAGGAGATGACTTTCGATCTAGAAACATCATCCTCTGCACCATGCCATATGGAAAAAGGTTCCAAGGTAACTGAATGCTACCTATCTGAGTCCAATGATGATGAATCTGGTGATGAATTTGGACCCAGCTATACCAAACTTGCTTCCCTTACCACTAAACAACAAAGAGCTTTGGAAAAAGTTCAAAACATGCTAGATGAGAGCGATGATATGTTGGGTGAATAAATGGATCGTACTAAAACTTTGACTGAAAATCTTTAGAGACTTCAGTCTATGTTTGATAACCTTCACAGTCATCATAACACTCACTTATCTGATCATGAGAATCTTTCTTATGAATTTCTTCAAAGAAAGCAAGATCTTAAGCAGCTAAGGGTGAGTTATGAAGACCTTCAGAAGGAACGCGGTTCATTGCTTGCTCAATAGATCAGTTCGCTCAGGTTGAATTCATTCCACTATGTTTGAAATGCATTGAACGTGAATCTGCTAATTCCTCACCTGAAAGTTCAAATACTTCTATTGCTACGAATTCTTCAATTTCTCTGCCAAAACAAGTTACCCATCTAAGGATGCTACTAGTATCACTGACCATGCAGGGCTGAAGGACATGTATGTGACAAGCATGTACAAATGCCTCAAAGGGCATCAGGCTCTTTGTGATGTGCTTAAAAAGCAGATCCTCAATAGGAATGCTAGGAAAGAGGGTATTTCCTTTGAGAGGAAACTCAATGATGATGGGACCTACTGGAAGCCTGAGCAGTATCCCAAAACCTCATGGGTTACAGCGAAGGGACCTCCAGTGGATCCATCCACTTTATCTGGCTTTACATGTGAATCTTCATATTCTTCTAATGAGTCATTTAACTCCAACTATAAATTGTTCAAAAATCAGAATGGTGATGTATTTGCTAGATATGTTGGCACTAACTACAGGAATGGCCCCCCTATGAAGAAAATTTGGGTTCCCAAAAGGTGCCTTGAAAGTCTCCAGGTGAATGTCATCATGACACCACCTGTGAAGAATAGGAACCCCAGATCAAATTCTTCATATGGACCAAAGTCCTCATATGGATCCAAGTCCTCATATGGACCAAATTCCTCACATGGATCAAATTCTTCATATGGATCCGGATCCTCATACGAACATCATCGGGGTAACCCTTCTGTTTCGCACCGAAGATATAAGGGTTGTGAATATGTGCATTATTCTTCAAATCATTATGTTCATAAGTCTTCGAGGAATTTCTCTACTTATTCATATGCTTACTCTAACCCCTCTTCTGTGAAATGAAGTGGACTGGCTTCTATGGCACCTTTTTCTTATGGAGCTCGCAGAAGGGTGAACTCTTTGCCACCCCTCCAGATGTGAGTGGTGAAGAAATAGAACTAATCTCTTTTGCAGGGTCAGGTTTCAAAACGAACTTAAACGTCTGAAGAATTTGCTGGAGACCTGAATATGCTTGAAAGGATGCAAGCTAATCATGAAGAATGAATTTTCATTTCTCACATCCTCATACTGCTATATCTGTTCTATTGCTTGATGAAATTGATCTGATGAATTTGATGTCATATTCTTCATTGCTAAAGTATATGAGTTTGTTGTTGGTGTCAAAACCGGCCAATCTTGGATAGGGGGTCCCGAAATGTGCGTCTGAGGATCGAAGGTAATAGGAGAGAAGGGACACGATGTTTACCCAGGTTCGGGCCCTCTTAATGGAGGTAATACCCTACTTCCTGCTAGATTGACTTTGATGAGTATAGGGGTTACAAGAGTTGATCTACCTTGAGATTGTAATGGCTAAACCCTAGATGTCTAACCTATATTATTATGATTGCCTCTACGGACTAAACCCTCTAGTTTATATATACACCAGAGGGGCCTAGGGTTGTACATAGTCGGTTTACACAGAAAGGAATCTTCATATCCGAACACCAAGCTTGCCATCCACGCAAAGGAGATTCCCATCTGGACATGGGGGAAGGTCTTCTATCTTGTATCTTCATGGCCAATGTCACATATCCCGGACGCCCGGGGACCCCCTAATCCAGGACTCCCTCAGTAGCCCCTGAACCAGGCTTCAATGACGATATGTCCAACGTGCAGATTGTCTTCGACATTGCAAGGCGAGTTCCTCCTCCAAATACTCCAAAGTAGCTGAATGAAAGAACTATATTCGGCTCTGTATAATCAGTTACAACCCTGAACCACAAGGGTGAAATACTTAAAAAAACATGTCATGCCCACTGACAGCTTTTTCGGTAAAATGTTATGTTCTGGCCTTATCATTATTTTGACCCATTTGTTAGCCTCCCGCATTTCGACTCGCGGTCTTGGTTGACATGTCTTGTCTAAGCAGAGATCATGTCCGCTTATTGCGGGATTCTTATCAATACGGGTTTGGGTAATCCAACTGTGCCGCTTGCATGACCCCTTGGGAATAGGCGAGTTTTAAGGCCCGTGTGGGGGCGCTTGATATTCACTACCTTTATAAGAGGATAAGGATCCCTCTTTCTACCCCACGCCTTCTTCTTCCTCACCCATCTGCCCTCGAGCTCCAGCGCCCAAGATTCAATCTTTTTCGTTCCCACCAAACACTCCATCCATGTCCGGATTCGGCTCTCAAGGCAAGTGGGTGGTCTCCTCTGTAATGGAGAAGGACATCAAGGGGCTCCGGGAGGCGAGGTACTTGACAATGGAAATCACACACAGGCTCCCTACCAAAGAGAAAGTTATCCCCAATCCAGAGCCAGGTGAGAGGGTTGTGTTCCTCCCTCATTTTCTCTGTGGACTAGGGTTTCCCCTCCAGTCCTTTGTTCGAGCTCTCATGTTCTATTACGGGATAGATTTCCATGATCTAGCGCCAAACCCCGTCCTCCACATCTCGGCATTCATCGTCATGTGTGAAGCACTCCTCCGCATCCCCCCACACTTCAGCATGTGGCTCAAGGCTTTCGATGTGAAGCCGAAGGTGGTCGACAGAGAGCGCGCGGATTGTGGCGGTGCCATGGTGAGAAAACTCCCCAACATCTGGTCCATGGTGGCTTTCATGGAAATCGTCAAGACGTGGCAGCAGGAGTGGTTCTACATCACCGAACCTCACGGCACCAAGTGGGAGGCCGCTCCTGCTTGTAGATCCGGACCCCCGCTGCGGGTCATCCGCCGAGGTGTTGAGGCTGCAAAAGCGCATCAAAAGTATCATAGAGAAGGGCACCAGCCTCATTGGCGTATTTCAGGTGATGCTCATCCGCCGAACCCTTCCCTGCCAATGCCGGACTCTCCGCATGTGGGAGTTTAATCCGGAAGGGCCGCGAACCCTGCAACAATACTTTGGCAGGACGCAGGAAGCAATCTGGAAGCTGCTCTTCAAGACTCAAAAGTCATGGCCACAGACGTCCGAAGACATCGGCCTTGACTGCAATCATCCGGCTTCCCCGGTAAGTGCCATACGTCCGAACACAACTTAGTTCCTCAATCAAAAGGGGTGTACTGAGACTTTCGTCTTATAACAGGGCTGGACAAAGAAGGCGGAGTGGATCAGGTGTTCGGCTCCACTCCCCGAAAACCCAGTTGATCGTCTGTTAGTGAAGATGCCTGTTTTGGCGCCCTATCAGGCGTCGGAGAAAAAGGCCAAGAAAAAGAGCAAGGAGGCCCAAGGTGGCCTCCGCCGAATGGGTACTCCGGACGCAGTGTCCGGAGAGACCGAAACTCACTCCTCCCATGAGGAAGATGAAGATGAAGAGGAGGAGGGGGAGGCAGAGAACAATTCTCCCCCTAAGGGAAGAAGGAAGAAAAGGGGGCCCTCTGTAGATCCAGAAACGGAGGCACCCAAGAGGGGGAAGATATCTCTCCCGGATGGCTCGGATTCAGATGCTGACGCCGTCCCCAAGTGGTGCCCCAGGCCGAAGCCCCTTGCCACATCGTAAGTATACGAGGGTGCCTTTCATACGCCTAATCTTTATGATTGTAATTTAACGTGTTATATGGTGTAGCCCGGCCCGCGATCTCCCCCTACAATCATCAGAGGGGAATTCTTTGGACCTGAATATGATGGAGAGCGAGTCACCCTCGTGAGCCTCCCCGCCTATCACTATGGACGACACCGAAGTGTTGTCCCAAAGGCCTCTCTGGGCCACGAGGTGGTACAGGAGGCTACCGAAGCGGTGCTAGAGGGTAATGCCTTGGCCGCCAAAAACATGGGGGTCACAATCCCCACAGAGAGTGAGGGCGGGGCCTTGACCAGTCCGACCCCCTACTGAACACTATTCCAGAAACCCAAGTGGCTCCAGAATCAAATAGGCGACCCCCCTTATGGGGAGTGCCAACCTCCGCGGCAACCTCCACTAATCTGGAGGAGCTGAACACACTGATGGAGGCATTGCAACGTGCTTCCGTCGTGGAGGTGCACCGCACCCTCATGGATGTGGTGATTGAAAAGGTTCAGTCCGCCAAGAGCGGGCTGAACGAGGCCGTCACTAGCCTGCTAACAGGCTTCGAGGTATGCGATGTAATATTCCTGACCGCTTTTCATATGAAAAAGATGCCTGTGTATAGATAGTAGCCCTTGATACTCTGGTCGTATTTTGAAAAAGGGAGAACAGAGGATCGATAATATTTGCAGGAGATAATGTACTTTTATATGTTGAGACGCATGCTTCACTGATAGCGGCAACCACCCAGGCCGCCGAAGTATCCGAGCTTAAGCATAAGCTGGAGCTGGCCGATGAGGATCTCGTCCGTATCAATATGAAATTTGATGAAGCCAAGGTATGTTTCAGAATATTTCGTTCATGCCTGTATTAATATGCAGATCTTGAGTCAAAGCTTATGCGTTGCAATGTGTATGATTGCAGGAAGGGCTGCTGCGATTGAGGCCCTTAGGGGTGAGCTTGCCTAGGCCAAGGAGCAGGAGAGGGTGAACAAAGCGGCCACTGGTAAAGCGGCCGAGGACCTGAAGTCCGAGCAGGTTGTCCGCTGCCAATACGAGGAGGGGGTGATCGAAATTGAGCAGGTGCTCAAGGACGCCGCCGACAAGTGTGAGTCCCTATAGGAGAAGAATAAATCCCAGGGGATCGACCTTGCCAAGGCCCTTAAAGAGGCCGAGGAAGCGTGGGCCGAATCCCGAGCGGCGTGCGAAGAGATCAAGCATGCCATACAAATAGCGGATGGTAAGCCTTTTCTTTTTACAAAGTAAATTCGGCAATCATAAGTATGTCTTGCTCACTCGAATGTGGATTGATCCAGATGCCTTTGCGGATCTTCCAAAGAGCGCCACCGACGCTGCACAGTTCTTCCGGGCCCAGGAGGGGCAGACGATGGAGAAGCTATTCTGGTCACAGTTCGTGGCACAGGAGCGCCCAAGGCTGTTGAATGACCATATGGCGTAGTGGTCCGAGCTGCATAGGATGTCCGGATTGGCCATGCGGTTGGTCATAGTCCGGCTGTGGCCAGCCGAACCCGTCCCCAGCAGCTATTTTTGCCTGGTGCAGAGACTTGTTGACGCGCTGCCCCGTATTGACGCGGTCAAGCGGTCGTCATGTATAGAAGGTGCATGGCTGGCCTTTGCCCATGTCAAGATGCACTGGGCAAAAATGAAGGCCACCATCATGGCGGTTGAGGGTCTGCCCAGAGGCAAGGATCGTCGCACACCAAAGCACTATTTTGAAGACGTCCTGGAGGGTGCCCGCTTGATAGAGGGCCAATGCTCAAAGGACATCCAGTCGTCGGCTTCGGCCCCCATGTAGATACTACGGGGGCGTTCGGGGTAGCACATAACCACACTTGACCCAACGTCTTGGTCCGTGAAGGAGGTGTTAGTGTGGCGAACCAGGCAATCAGACTATGCGTCTTTATTACTCTCACTTAGCCATAGGAGTTTGATGATGGGACTATGAGATAGCCCCTGGTGCTTGTGCGGCTATCCGAACTTGGATGCCTTAAGCACGTGACTGTAAAGAGCCAGTCCTTCGTGTAACACAGAAGAAATCACTAGAGATTTAGTAGATCGCCGAATTGCTGACCAGCTCTCGCCGCATCATGACAGTCAGTTTTCGGCTTTCTCTACTGAGGTGTTTGACCGGACAGACCAGAAACACATTCCCAATAGCTCTCCCTTTACTACCTTATCCAAACAAGCGAAATGTATGGTGGTAATCACAAGAGCCGGGCAACCCAACTATTGACCAAATACATGATTCGGAGCCGATGCATATAGTGCAATATTCGGGACGCCAAAGCATACTATAAAAGTGTTCGGACTTATTTTGTCTAAAAAATATACGCGGCCAGATAAAGCCCCTGGCTATTTGAATCGTGTCGAGGTATATACAACAATCTGACGTGAAGAGGGAATACCAATTAGGAAATAAGCCAATACCTAACAGTGTTGGGCGAAACTGTTTCCATTATAGTACGATTGATACATCAAAATGTATTTCTACAAAGGATGCAATAAGCATCTAGGCTATTTTATACGCCGGGCACAAGGGAAAGTAGTATACAGGTCCTAAAAAGGGAAAGATGATCTTGACGATCCTTTGGATACTCTGCCGCACGTATGCGCTGCTTGTCGCCTTGGTGTGTGATTCTTTGAGAGGATAAACGATTGAGCATACACAAGGGCCTAGAAGAAGGGCCCTTGGTACCGTCGAAAGGTGATGTGGGTTGTAAAGCACCTGAAAAATAAAATAAGAAGAAGAAGAGGAAAAATATGAAGGTCTAGATCGGGTCAAACCGTATTGTGGACCATATTTTTAGCAGGCCTCCGCCCTAGCCCATGGTATCTTTACTGCGTAGTTATGTGCGTGCGGTACACGTGCTGCTATTATGTTGACGCTTTGGCGGAGGCTGAATTGCTAATCTAGCTCTGGACGAGCCGGACTGCCATTCTACAGGGTAGACCGGACTCGTTTGATAGTGTCTGGGGGCTTGACTGCCACTGTAGTATTCGGTTTAATGAGGCCACCCTGTACTTTGGTTGCAAGGGCCACAGTATGCTCCTCAGTACGGAGAGAGAGCTCCATGTTTCCATTGACTGTAATGATGCCGCGGGTCCGAGTATTTTGAGCTTTAAGTAAGCATAATGCGGGACCACATTAAAGTGGGCGAAAGCGGTTCATCCGAGTAGTGCGTGATAGCCACTACGGAAGGGGACGATGTCGAAGATTAGGTCTTCGCTGTGGAAATTATCTGGTGAACCGAAGACTACTTCCAGCATGATGGATCTTGTACAACAGGCCTCGACGCCGGGTATCACTCATTTAAAGGTTGTTTTGGTGGGCCTGATCCTTGACAGATTAATACCCATTTTGTGGGCAGTGTCCTAATAAAGTAGGTTAAGACTGTTGCCGCCATCCATAAGGACTTGTGTGAGATGTAATCCGTCGATAATTGGATCGAGGACCAATGCTGCCGAACCTCCATGACAAATACTGGTCGGATGGTCTCTGCGATCAAAAGTGATCGAACAGGCTGACCAGGGGTTAAATTTTGGGGCGACTGGCTCTATGGCATAGACGTCCCTTAATGCGCGCTTGTGCTCCCACTTGGGGATGTGAGTGACGTATATCATATTCACTGTTTTGACTTTGGGGGGGGGGGATTTCTTCTGTCCCCCTGTGTTTGGTGGGCGAGGCTCTTCATCATCGTCCTCGCTAGGCGACCCTTTCCCCTTATGCCTAGTGTTTAGCTTACCGGCTTGTTTAAAGACCCAACAATTTCTGTTGGTATGATTGGAAGGCTTGTCAGGGGTGCCATGAATCTGGCAAGGCCGGTCTAGTATTAGGCCCAGACTAGATGGACTATGCTTGTTTCCTTCAAATGGCTTCTTCCGCTGACTATGTTTAGAGCCACCGAATCTGGCTTTGACCGCTGTGTCTTCGGTATCCTCGTTGTTACTTAGACGCTTGTGCTTATTGCGTCGTGGCTTGCCGTTGCCATCTCTCGCTTTGGAGGTGCCAGGGTCGCTGGTACTGTTGCTTCTACGAGTGAGCCAGCTGTCTTCTCCCGCCCAAAAGCGGGTCATGAGTGCGGTGAGGGCTGCCATAGACTTTGGCTTTTCTTGGCTGAGGTGTCGGGCGAGCCACTCATCACGGACGCTGTGTTTAAAGGCCGCCAGGGCTTTGGTGTACGGACAATCGACAATTTGGTTCTTTTTAATTAAGAACCTTGTCCAGAGTTTTCAGGCTGACTCTCTGGGTTGCTGGACAATGTGACTAAGGTCATTGGCATATGGAGGCAGAACATAGGGACCTTGGAAGTTGTCTCTAAGGGCATCTTCCAAATCTTCCCATCTACCAATAGAGTTTTTTGGTAGGCTATGTAACCAGTGTCGTGCTGGTCCCTTGAGTTTTAGGGGGAGGTACTTGATGGCATGAAGATAATCACCACGGGCCATGTGGATATGGAGACGGAAGTCTTCAATCCATACCGCAGGATCCGTCGTTCCATCATATGATTCAATATTCATGGGTTTAAACCCTTCTGGGAACTGGTGCTCCATTAGCTCATCGGTGAAGCATAAGGGGTGTGCGGCGCCTCTGTATCGGGCGACGTCACGATGTAATTCGGATGAAGTCCTTATGCGATTTTCGGGCCTGGTGAGGTTATACCTGTCAGGCCAAGCTTAATGCTCGTCTTACTGTGTTGGGGCACGCCCCCTTGATCCGTAGATTGATCTTGTTTGGCCTGCTCTATTATTCAGGTCTTGACGAAGGTCGTAGGTGTATCTTGGAGCCGTTGTGTCTCTGCCTTTACGGCGAGGTGGTGCGGGTTGGTGTTCGGCGTAGGTGGCCGCTTTATCTCGTCCACGTGGCAGCCGGTCTGGTTCATCAGCACGGTCGTATTTTGACGGTATGGGCTTTACGGCCTTGTCGTCGAATTGTGGAAGTAGCCGACGCTTCAGATAACTCTTAATTGGGCGTTGAAGGCCATACTCTTTGGCGGCTATAACTTGGGTCCACCTGTCGTTGAGTGTATCTTGTTTGGCTTGGAGCCGCCGCCAGTGCTTTTTTAGACTTCTCGCAGTGGCGATTAGCTGGCGCTTAAAACGCTCCTGCTCGAGTGTTCCCTCTGGCACAATCAAGTCTTGGTCGCCGAGGCTCACATCATCTTCGGAGAGAGGTAGATAATTACTATCTTCCGAGTCCCCATTCTCGACCGGATCATCGGGGTTGACTTGTCCCTCTCCCACATCGTCTTGTTCGGATGTGGTCTCGATGGGGGCTTCGGGATCTTCCGCACCCTCCGGAGTGTTATCGTCTCTGGTGCCGGTATTACTGTCTTTGCTACGATGTGATTTTGAGCGGCGTCACTATCGTTGATGTTTCAGTGGTGCCTCATCAGGTTTGTCCTCTACCAGATCTTTCCTATTTGCATCGTCATCCTCTTTGGATGTGTCCACCATGTATATGTAGTATGTGGAGGTGGTTGTCCAACGTCCGATAATCGATGGGTCTTGGCCTTGTTCGTCTTCGGCATCATCGTCCATGTCGTCGATGTCTTCGGAGGCGTAATCCAGCATGTCGGTTAAGTTTTCAAAAGTGGCTATGAAGTGGGTGGTGGGTGGGACGTAAAATTCCCTGCTCTCAGCCCCTAGTCTGGGCTAGGCGTAGTTTGGAAGTGATTCCTCCGTAATAGCGAGGGATCACATTAAGTCTAGGGTCTCGTTTAAGAGCAAGGTTTGGACGTGGAAGCGAGAGTCCGCAGGGCTGACCGGGGTGAAAGCCTCCTAGCCCTGCCTACTTGGCACGGACTTCAAGAGTTCAGATCTGGAGTTTGGGGGCGAGTCCGGCCTTTCAGTTATAGGGGGAACCTGGACTGATTTCGAGTTCGCCATGGACACGATCACCTCCGGATCCTCGATAATGCGGCTTGCAATGGAGAGTCTGGTGGGCTCCACACTCCCGTCTTCGGACCTAATGGTTTGGCCCCGATCTAAGGCCGGAGCGATGGTCGGGGCTGCGAACCCTTCGAATATCAAGTCTCCTCGGATATTAGTGACATAGTTTAGGTTTCCCGAAACTGATCTGATGACCATGGGCGTAGCTGTCGATTTGTTCGAGGTGGACAATTGAGGTGGCATGTAGTGTGAAGCCGCCGAATATGAAAATTTGTCCAGGGAGTAATGTCTCCCCTGAAACAGCATCATTGTAGATGATCGATCGAGCCATCGAACCTCCTGTTGACGGCACAGTGGAACTCTCAATGAAAGCACCAATGTCGGTGTCAAAACCGGCCGATCTCGGGTAGGGGGTTTTGAACTTTGCGTCTCAGGATCGAAGGTAACAGGAGACAAGGGACATGATGTTTACCCAGGTTCGAGCCCTCTTAATGGAGGTAATACCCTACTTCCTGCTTGATTGACTTTGATGACTATAGGGGTTACAAGAGTTGATCTACCTCAAGATCGTAATGGCTAAACCCTATATGTCTAGCCTATATGATTATGATTACCTCTACGGACTAAACCCTCTGGTTTATATACACACCGGAGGGACCTTGGGTCGTACAGAGTCGGTTTATAGAGAAAGGAATCTTCATATCCGAACACCAAGCTTTCCATCCACACAAAGGAGAGTCTCATCCGGACATGGGGGAAGGCCTTCTATCTCGTATCTTCACGGCCCATCAGTCTGGCCCATCTCACATAGCCCGGACGTCCAGAGACCCCCTAATCCAGGACTCCCTCATTCGTAAGATGCACTAATTCATCTACAGGATGATCGACCCAAAGCCACTGAGTGGGTCCTCGACAGTGGATGTACAAATCACATGAATGGTGACAAGAACTTATTGATGGATACTGCATATCTCCATCGCATCTAAAGCATATCACCTATGTTGACAAAGGAAAAAGCAAGGTATTGGGTATAGGTAAGGTTGCCATCTCAAAGGATCGACACATGGAAAAAGTCATGCTTGCCGAGTCCTTAGGGTTGAACCTCATGCATGTCTCAATGCTTTGCGATCTTGATATGGTTGTTGTCTTTGGCAAGTATCGTTGTGTTGTGATCATGGAAGCTGACAATTCCAAAGTCTTCGAAGGCTTTAGGAGAGGAGACTTGTATATTGTTGATTTCTCTACATGACCACAACCTGCTACATGTCTACTTGCAAAAGCTTCAGAAGGATGGCTATGGCATCGACGACTTGGTCATGCTGGCATGAGGAACTTGCACAAGCTCGCGAAGAAGAAGCATGTCATTGGCATTGAGGGTGTCAAATTCCTCAAGGATCATCTGTGTGGAGCTTGTGAAGCTGGAAAGATGACCAAGGTCAAGCATCCCTCAAAGAGCATCATGACTACCACTCGTCCATTTGAATTGCTTCACATGGATCTCTTTGGCCCTACTCATTATGCTACATTCACTAATGTTGCATATTTATATGGCTTTGTCATTATTGATGACTATTCTCGATATACATGGGTGCATATCATCACTTACAAAACTGAAGTGCAGGAAGTCTTCAAATGATTTTCCTCGAGAGCTTCAACAAACTTTGGTGTGAAGATCAAGCGCATTAGAAGTGACAATGAAATCGAGTTCAAGAATACTAGTCTTGATGACTATCTTGATGAACTTGGTATTACTCACGAGTTATCTGCTCCTTATACTACTCAGCAGAATGGCGTCGTGGAGCACAAGAACATGACTCTTGTTGACATGGCTTGCACTATGCTTGATGAATACAAGATGCCTTATCGCTTATGGCCCGAGGCAATTGATACTGCATGCCACATCAGCAACAAGGTATATCTCCACAAATTCTTCAAAAAGACCTGATATGAACTCCTCATTGACAATAAACCCAGTGTAAGTTATTTCAATGTCTTCGGTGCTAAATGTTGGATTAGAGATCCTCATCACAATTCTAAATTTGCACCGAAAGCACATGAAGGTTTTATGCTTGGTTACGAAAGGACTTGCACACCTACAGAGTCTTCAACACCTATCACCACAAGGTTGTTGAAATTGTAGGTGTGCGGTTCGATGAAACTAATGGCTCACAAAGAGAGCACCTACCTCCTGTGCTAGATGAAATGTTACCTGAGGAATCCATTAAGTTCAAGGCTACAGAGGATGTCATTCCTACCGAAGAATCTGCTGAAGAAGTCATTCCAGAACGTGAAGAACATCATGCTGGTGCACCTGAGGAAAATGGCTCTGAAGAAAATGCTGAGCCCCCTCAATGTCGTCAACCCACTCATCCTTGCGTTGCTAATGAAGTGTAGATTGAGAGAATCAACGACATCAAAGCACCAGGTCCTCTCACACGCTCAAAAGCTTCACATTTGTCTAACTTTTGTGGGCACTTTGCTTTTGTCTCTATCACAAAGCCCACCAAAGTAGATGAGGAATTTCTGGAGCCTGAGTGGATTCAAGCAATGCAAGAGGAATTACATCAATTCGAGCTCAACAATGTCTGGGAACTTGTCAAGTTGCCAGACCCACGCAAGCACAATATCATCGGCACCAAATGGATCTACCATAACAAGCAAGATGAAAATGTCCTTGTGGTGAGGAATAAGGCATGACTTGTAGCTCAAGGCTACACACAAGTTGAAGGAATTGATTTTGATGAAACTTTTGCACCTGTTGCTAGACTTGAGGCTATTCGTATATTGCTTGCTTATGCTAACCATCATAATATCATCTTATATCAAATGGATGTGAAAAGTGCATTCCTCAATGGTAAGCTTGAGGAAGAAGTATATGTTGCTCAACCCCCAGGTTTTGAAGATCCAAAGCATCCTGACGAAGTCTTCAGACTCAATAAGGCCCTCTATGGCCTCAAGCAGGCCCCTCGGGCATGGTATGATACTTTGAAGGGAGTCCTCATGAAGAAATGCTTCAAATCCGGTTTACTTGACCCAACTCTTTTCACCAAAACCTATGATGATGAATTATTCGTGTGCCAAATCTATGTTGATGATATTATCTTTGGCTGTACTAACCAACGTTACACTGACGAATATGCCTATATGATGAGTGAGGAATATCAAATGTCTATGATGGTAGAATTGAAATTCTTCTTAGGTCTTCAAATTCGTCAACAACGCAATGGCATCTTCATATCTCAGGAGAAATACCTCAAGGATGTGTTGAGGAAATTTAGCATGCAAGATTGCAAATGCATCAAAATCCCTATGCCCACAAATGGCCATCTATGCACTGATGAAAATGGTATAGACTTTGGTCAAAAGGTCTACCGCTCCATGATTGGCTCTTTATTGTATCTATGTGCATCTAGGATAGATATTATGCTTAGTGTTTGCATGTGTGCCCGTTTTCAAGCTACACCGAAGGAATCACACCATAAGGCTGTGAAGCATATTCTTCAATATCTAGCTCACACACCAACACTTGGATTATGGTATCCCAAGGGCTCAGATTTTGATCTCATTGGATATTCTGACTCTAACTATGCTGGTGATCGTGTGGACCGCAAGTCAACATCAGACACATGCTATTTCCTCAAACGATCCCTAGTATGTTGGTCCTTGAAGAAGCAGAACTGCATATCACTCTCTACTGCTAAACTGAGTATATGCTGCTGGTTCATGTTGTGCTCAATTGCTATGGATGATGCAAACCCTCAAGGACTACGACATCAATGTGAAGAATGTGCCACTCTACTATGACAATGAGAGTGCCATCAAGATTGCTCATAACCTAGTTCAGCACTCGAAGACAAAGCACAGCCAGATTCGTCATCATTTTCTTCGAGATCATGTGTTGAAAGGCGACATCTCTATTGAGCACATGAAGACTGAAGAACAGCTACCCGATATCTTCACAAAGACCTTGGATGAGAAGAGATTTAGCAAGTTGCGGTGAGAGCTAAATATCTTAGAATCTTCTAATGTCCTTTGAAAAGGACACACATCCTAACACTTATGAAAACTGATGACTCGGATGTGCAACACACGAAGTAACGTTTTTCTTCAATCAATGAAGACTAACCCTGTAAGTGTGAAGAAATTAACGAATAATTTGATTCTCAGAGCCCTACGACAATTGTACGCGGCGTCTAAAATCATCATTCTTATACGGTGGGTCACGCCACCAACAAGAGTTGAAAATCTTCTATTTGAGTTTTTCTTTAGTTTTTGAAATTCCTCAGTTGTTCAAATTCTTCAAATTTGCATAGTCTTCACTCTTTCCGACTGTGTTCTTCAAATTTGCA
>NC_041384.1:368137071-368140476 GCF_002162155.2 Triticum dicoccoides | reverse complement strand
CTTCCTCGGTTACAGAGGGGCACATCAAAAAGTTGTGCGGCGCCGGATACTTAGCCGCGAATATTGCGCATCGGCTGCCTGCTGTGGGGCAGATCGTCCCTACCCCGGAACCTCATGAGAGGGTAGTTTTCCTCCACCACTTCCTCCGCGGACTGGGGTTTCCCCTTCATCCATTCGTCCATGGTCTCATGTTCTACTACGGGCTGGACTTCCATGATCTAGCCCCGAACTTCATCCTCAACATTTCGGCGTTCATCATCGTCTGTGAGGCTTTCCTCCGCATCCTCCCCCACTTCGGTCTGTGGCTGAAGACCTTCAATATCAAGCTGAAGGTGGTGGGCGGCCAACAAGCGGAGTGCGGCGGAGCCATGGTGGGCAAGATGCCCAATGTTATATGGCTTGAGGGCTCCTTCGTGGAGACCATAAAGGGGTGGCAATCGGCCTGGTTCTATATCACCGAGCCGCGCGACACCAACTGGGCGGCGGCCCCCAAGTTTCGATCTGGATTCCCTACGCGGCTCACTTCCTGGAAAGAGAAGGGCCTGTCCCGGGGTTCATCGGTGGAGCTGGACGGACTGCAGAAATGTATCCGGAACATGGCAAGTAAGAAACTTAAGCTTGTCAACATAGTCCAAGTCATGCTCTTCCGCTGGATCCTCCCGTGCCAACAACGGGATTTCAATTTATGGGAGTTTGACCCGGCCCAACACCAAACTCTGAGTAAGCTCTTCGACATGACGCACAAGGACATCTGGAGGGTGCTGTTCAAGGGCGCCGAGGTCCCTCCCTCTCTCTCCGAGGACTGCGGGCTATGCGTGAAGCGCCCTGCGAATCCGGTAAGTTTATACATCCGGTAGGATATTTTATTTCCCCTAGCTTAATCATGTGCGGGGTCTGATCTCCATGCCTTTGACAGGACTGGGTGGAGACGTCGGGGCAGATTGACTGTCCGGCCCCTCTCCCGAAGACACTGCGGATGCTCTCCTGACAGAGATGCTGACCCCAGCTCCTTACAAGGTGCCAGAGAAGACCAAGAAGGCCAAGGGAACCCGAAAGAGTGGCTGCTCAGGGCCAAGCCCCTGGCGAAGTCGTAAGTATCCGGATGCCAGAGTAGTTCATAGCATACCTTTGTCGCACCGCTTCTCCTAACGCTGAATTATGATTATGCAGACCGCCACGAGCCCGCATCGATGTATCGTCGGACGACTCCCAGGGCTCGTCGGATATGGATAGCGATCCCCTTCCGACTGCCACCTCCCCTTGCCCTGCGGACAACGCCGAGGTATTGTCTCAAGAGGCACCGGGTCATGGGGAGACAGTCCCGGAGGCGCCTCAAGGCGACCTTCCAGACTCAGGGAGTAGAGGGAGCAAGGCTCCCGAGGGCTCTGAGTTCGGCCCCCAGCCGAACACCGCGCCGGAACCTCCAATGGTTCCGGACTCAGGCAGGCGGCCTCCTTCCAAGAGGGGAAAGACGCCTGTGCTAGTGACATCTGTCCATTCAGAGGCACCGGATAATCTGCTGGGAGCGGTTCGCAACGCTTCCATCGACGAAGAGCACCGCACTATTATGAGTGCGGTGGTCCAGAAGGTTCAGGCTGCCAAGAGCGGACTGACTGAAGCCTGTGCCAGCCTTCTAACAGGCTTTGAGGTAAGTGTTTAAAATATAGGAAAAATATTACCGCATAGACAGTAGCCCATGATGCTCTGTTCCGTGTTCAAAAAGAAAAGCCGAACAGAGGATCAAACAATATCACATGAATCTAATATAAGTATGTCAATATGCGTATACAGGCTTCGCTGCTGGCATCTGCCGCACCGACTGTGGAGGTCGCCGCACTGAAGCAGGACCTTAAAGGGTCCAAGGACGAGCTCGGTCTTGCCAAGAGGCAGCTCGAGGAGAACAAAGGTAAGTAGTACCTAGTCTATGGATAAAAAGAATGCGATTGCAAAATGACAGGATCATTGTAAATTTGCCAGGGGCCACGACCGAGGTGGCGACCCTGAAGCAAGCGCTATCCGAGGCCGAAAACAAAGCGGCTAAGGAGCGCACCGAGCGGCAGAGGCATGAGGCTCGGGTGGGCGAGGTGCAGAAAGAGCTCCATGCTCTCGTGACGAAGCACGAGGCGTTGGAGCTTGACTTGAAGACGCGAGAGTCTGAGCTTGCCGCGGCCCTCGAGAGCGCAAAGAGTGCCAAGGCCGAAGCCCAAAAGGCCCTCCAGGAGATTGACGCGATGAAGAAAATAGCGGCGGGTAAGGCATTCTATATGCAAAGCAAGCATGTGAAAGTAAATTACCTATTACTTACCCGAATCCGGAGGTCTCCAGGTGTAACGCCCTCGATGCGGCTATATCTCCTACGTGTCGAAGCACGACTTAGAGGCATAACCGCATTGAAAGCAATGTCGCAAGTGAAGTAATCTTCACACAACCCATGTAATACATAAAGGGAAAGAGAAACATAGTTGTCTTACAGTCGCCACTTCACACAATACATGAATAAAGCATTACATCATCCAGATACAAACAAGGTCCGATTACGGAACCAAAATAAAAGAAGACTACCCCAAAAGCTACACAGATGCCCGATCGTCCCGACTAGGCTCCACTATTGATCAACTAGAAATGGAACAACACAAAGGACAAGATCTTCATCGAGCTCATCCTTGAACTTGGTAGCGTCATCTGCACGGTTACATCGGCACCTGCAAACTGGTTTTGGAAGTAATTGTGAGCCACAGGGACTCAGCAATCTCACACCCTCGCGATCAAGACTATTTAAGCTTATAGGAAGGATAAAAGGTATGATGTGGAGCTGCAGCAAGCGACTAGCATATATGGTGGCTAACACACGCAAATGAGAGTGAGAAGAGAAGGCAAAGCACGGCCGATAAAAGTATGATCAAGCAGTGATCCTAGAACAACCTACGTCAAGCATAACTCCAACACCGTGTTCACTTCCCGGACTCCACCGGAAAGAGACCATCACGGTTACACACGCGGTTGATGTATTTTAATTAAGGTCAACTTCAGGTTTTCTACAACCGGACATTAACAAATTCCCATCTGCCCATAACCGCGGGCACGGCTTTCAAAAGTTCAAATCCCTGCAGGGGTGTCCCAACTTAGCCCATCACAAGCTCTCATGGTCAACGAAGGATATTCCTTCTCCCAAGACATTCCGATCAGACTCGGCATCCAGGTTACAAGACATTTCAACAATGGTAAAACAAGTCCAGCAACACCGCCCGAATGTGCCAACAAATCCCGATAGGAGCTGCACATATCTCGTTCTCAGGGCACACTCAGATGAGCTCTCCATACAACTAAAACCAAACCTCGAGTTTCCCCGAGGGGGCGCTGCACAGGGCTCTAGTTTGGACCAACACTCAGAGGAGCACTGGCCCG
>NC_041384.1:368104256-368136557 GCF_002162155.2 Triticum dicoccoides | reverse complement strand
GGTAAAATAATGAAGACCCTCAGGAGCGCGACTCCCAAGGGAAAAGAAAAGGCTAGGTGGCGAATGGTAAAACCAATGTTGGGCATTGCTGGAGGAGTTTTATTCAAGGCGAACTGTCAAGGGGTTCCCATTATAACCCAACCGTGTAAGGAATGCAAAATCCGGGAACATAACACCGATATGATGGAAACTAGGGCGGCAAGAGTGGAACAAAACACCAGGCTTAAGGCCGAGCCTTCCACCCTTTACCAAGTATATAGATTCATTAATTAAATAAGAGATATTGTGATATCCCAACAAGTAAACATGTTCCAACAAGGAACAAACTTCAATCTTCACCTGCAACTAACAACGCTATAAGAGGGGCTGAGCAAAGCGGTAACATAGCCAAACAACAGTTTGCTAGGATAAGGTGGGTTAGAAGATTGGTTAAACAATATGGAAGGCATGATAAGCAAGTGGTAGGTATCGCAGCATATGCATAGCAAAAGAGCGAGCAACTAGCAAGCAAAGATAGAAGTGATTTTGAGGGTATGGTCATCTTGCCTGAGATCCCGAAAGGAAGAAGAACGAGTCCATGAAGAAGACAAATGGACATAGTCGAACGAATCCTCACAACTCCGGAACGGAACCGAAGCTAACGAGGGAAACAATCGGAAAGAAGCAAACAACATAGTAAACAAACCACACATGAACATGGTATGATATGCGGGATGCGGTATGTGATGCATATGCATGATTTGGAAAGGAATGATAGAACCTGGCCTCAACTTGGAAAACCAAGAGTGCCACTGGTAAGTTGAGGCGATTTCGGCTGAAATCGATATAAAGATCACCGGAATCGGATGCACGGTTTGGAAATGGCAAGCAAAACAAATATGGCACCGGTCTGCGATAATCAGCAAGTAGCCATCTAAATGCAACAAGTTAAATATGCTACAGCACTCAAACATGTCAATAAAATACATGGCATGGATCCACTCATGATGCTTGACAAGAGATGAACACTGAGCTACGGCTAATTCATCCATTAACAGGTTCAAACAAGCATGGCAAAAGTGCAAATAATAACAGGAATTTATCATCGGGAAGCATACTTTGGAGCATGAAAACTATATGCTACAGGAACTTAACATGGCAAAGCAAGGCATGGCATGAAGCTACTCAAAGCACTTAACAAAAGTCCCTTAGTGACCTTGAGCCAAAAGGGATCAGAAAGTACAATTGGAGACATGTGAACATAGAAAAAACATAAATAGTTCTCAGACTTGGAGAAAAAACTGGAGCATGCAAATCAGTTAACGAGTAGGCATGTTTACGAGCTCGATGCACTCACTACAGAGCATGGCAAGACAAACTAAGCATACACCCATCAAGAATACATGGCACAGAAGCTAGACATGGCAAGAACAACATCATAGCATCCACGGATCAATAGCAACATCCTCGGCAAAATCTCTAAACATGTCAACAATCTGCCAGGATCACTTTATAGCAAAAGTAGAGCTCGATTGACTCAAGCTAGGTTGCTCCATAAATGCAAACAAAGACATGTATAGATAGAGCACCACAATTTTAACAAAACATCCTTACTGATCATCCTCAAAAGAGGCACGGATCACTAGGAAACAACATGAACATATGGCATAAAGACACAAACAGGACAAGGACTTAGTGAAATTCTAAGTCCCTGAAAACAGCATTACCGATTATGCTACTTTGCAAGCTTGTGCTAGTCACCACAAATATCACAAAAAATACATGGCAAGCACCTCTGTAAAGATGGCATGGCATATAACAAAACACATGTAGAGCTCAGGATCATAGCATGCACACATTAATCATGGCAAAAATGACAAAATGCCATTTGCTGAAAAAGATCTGACAAATTCCTCACATAGCCCTCTTCCAACAGCATTTCGGGCATCAAGATGATCTCAAATGAAAATGATGCAATGAGATGAAATGATGTACTCGTCGAGGCGAACATTTGGATGTGCTAGACACGCGAATCGGAGCTACAAGTGCAGATTTACGATGCGATGAAATATGCAAAAAAAATACTGAAATCTAGGGGACTTAGTAAAATTTGGACCTCTCGGGAAAAGTCAACCCGGAACGAAGTAGTGCGGCACGGAGGGATCCGGATTTGGACGGAGGCGCGTTTGGATCGGGGGAGTGGTGGATCTCGTCCCACTCTCTCCAGATCCGGCCGGAGTAACTACGACGAGCTCGAGGACGAACTTCGGCGGGGTGGCTCGGGCTCCGGCGAGCGTGCGGGGGCGGCACCGGTAGACGATGCCGGCGAGGCGGCGGAGCTCCAGCGTGTCATGGCGGCGACCGGACGGAGGGGCGGCGAGGCGAGCTCGAGGCGGCGGGGTGCTCTCTGCGACCGGTGGGCGACTCCGGCGGCTACCGGAGCACACGGCGGTGCGGTGTGCCCGAGGCGGCGCGCACTCGCAGCGACCGAGCGGCGGTGGAGCGGATCGGGGCCCGGGCAGGCCTGCCCTGGGCTCGGCGGGCCGCGGGAGGTGGGAGGCGCGCGGTAGGATAGGTGGCGCTGTCCGGTAGGATGAGGCGGTGGAGGCGATGACGTGGCACACTCCGATTGGCTGGAGTGATGTGGCCGGCAAGATGGACGCGTCCGCCAGCGGGCGGACATGTCCGGCGGTGCGGAGGGAGTTGGATCTAGGGTTGGACTGCACGAAAAATTCGGGGAGAGCCACACACTTATAGGTAGAGGGAATTAGGAGAGTCCAAATGAGGTGCTGTTTTCGGCCACGCGATCGTGATCGAACGACCGAGATGATGGAGAGGTCTTAGGTGGGTTTTGGGCCACTTTGGAGGGGTGTTGGGCTGCAACACACACGAGGCCTTTTCGGTCCCTCGGTTAACCGTTGGAGTATCAAACGAAGTCCAAATGGCACGAAACTTGACAGGAGGTCTACCGGTAGTAAACCAAGGCCGCATGACAAGTCTCGGTCCAATCCGGAAATGTTTAACACCCACACACGAAAAGAGGTAGAAAGGGGCACCGGGTGACATAGGAGCGACCGATTGCAAAACAGACAACAGGGAAATGCTCGGATGCATGAGGTGAACATGTATGCAAATGAAATGCTCATGATGACATGATATGCAATGCATGACACGCAAGCAATGACAAGGCAACAACAGCGAATAACTGGAAGACACGAGGCACATCGGTCACGGGGCGCTACAACACCAGGAGCATTCGCAGATTTGCCCCGCAGCGTGTCGGATGCCACACAGTTTTACCAGGCCGAGGAGGGAAGCTCAACAGAGAAGCTATTCTGGTCTCACTATACTAGGACCGAACACCCGATGCCTCTGAGCGATCAGCTAAAGCAGCTGGTTGAGCTACACAAGGCGGCCGAACAGGCCATGAAGGGCTTTATAGTCCGGTTGTGGCCCGGCGACGCCCTTCCGAACAGCTACTTCGGCCCGGTGAGGCAGCTTGTGGTTGCCTGCCCACGGCTAGAAATCGTCAAGCGGTCCGTCTGCATCGAAGGTGCATGTCAGGCTTTCGCCCGTGTGAAGGTGCAAAGGGCCAAGCTAGACGCCGTAAAGCTGATCAAGGAAGGACCGCCGCAGGGCAAGGAGCATCGCACCCCCAAAATTTATTATGAGGGTGTCCTAAAGGGTGCCCGTCTTGTAGCGGACGAATGTACGAAAGATATAATATTTGAGTAAACGCGCTCATGTAATCCTGTAGTTGTGAAAACTTGTTCATATGCGCTATGCAACACTTGTTTGAATTTAAAATATTACCTTCTGTTTGGCTGTTTATCCAATCTGAGAGATGGCTAGTCCTCGGGTTCTGCCCCCATGCCACGAGTACTGGGGTGTTCGGGATAAACCTGAGCACTCTTGTTCCCATTTTTGGGTCCTTCGAGGGAGGTGCTCAGCACAGCGAACAAGGCAACCAGACTAATAATGCTTTATCACTCTCACTTAGCCATAGAATTCTATAATTTTAAATTTTGGTGAAGCCCCTGGTATTTGGAAGGCCGAATTCGGGGCGTGATATACGCCTTTAAGCCGGACAGGACCGACTCCTCGCTCTAAGCGGCGTAAGTCTTTAGGGACTCGAAAACCTCTCGAACAGTGACCAGTCTCTCGCCTTATCATGACAGTCAGTTTTAGCTTTCTCTACTGAGGTGCTTAGCCCAGAAGAACCGGGGCACAATCGCAGTAGTTCTCCTAGTGCTACCTTAGCCGATAGAGCGGAACGTAAGGTACCAAAGCATAGGAGCCGGGCAAACCCAACATTTGACCAAAGACATGATTTAGAGCTGATGCATATAATGCTATTAGTTCGGGGTGCCACACTTGTGAAAGTGTTCGAACTTCTCATGCCGTATTATGGGGTATGCATAAGCCCCTAGCGTATTGTCCGTACCAGAGTGTACGGTTGCAAGGTGTCATTAATGAACACATATATATATAAAAAGGAAGAATGCAATAATAGTCTTAATGCTATGCATTGTTTATTCGAAAAGGTGCGTTAAAGCAGAATGATACATGCAGTGCAATAAGCAAAAAGTAGGATTGTTTGACATGTCCCTTCCAAGGGCAAGCTGAGGAATAGTATTAAAGCAAACATTTCACTCATTATCGTAATCCACCTGGGAGTTCCGTGGTGTGACGTAGCTTTTTGCCTCCTTGGTTGCTGCATCATGTGTTCGGCAATCATGCTACCGGTTAGGGTTTCCAGGGATTAAAGTCATGAAAGGAGAAAGATAACAAAGCGGGAAGCCCCTAGTGCGGTTTAAGCCGCGTCTTGGGGCGTGCCATAGTTGTGCCCCCTACCCACCTGTGCCCATGGTATTTTTAATGTGTAATTATGTACGCGTGGCACGGATTTCGCCATTTGGCTGTGACTGGGGTGGGGGCCGCATTGCTATGCGAGCTCAGATCGTGCCAGGCGGTCTAGTTGCCGATTACTCCGAGCGCGCTTGTAGGTGTCCGGGTCTTGAAATGGCGAACTGGTGGATTGCCTTGAGAGGCTGCTTTGCGCTTCTTCTGCGAGGGCCGCAGTGTCCTCCTCCGTGCGGAGAGAGCGCTTTGTGTTTCCATTAACTGTGATGACCCCCGAGGTCCTGGCATCTTGAGCTTGAGGTATGCATAATGCGGTACCGCATTGAATCTCGCAAATGCGGTTCGCCCCAGCAGTGCATGATAGCCACTGCGGAACGGGACTATATCAACGATTAATTCTTCGCTTCGGAAGTTATCTGGGGATCTGAAGACCACTTCCGGTGTAATTGAGCCTCTGCAATGGGCCTCTACACCCGGAATGACGTCTTTAAAGGTCATTTTTGTGGGTTTGATCCTTGAGGGGTCTATACCCATTTTGTGCACTGTGTCCTAGTAAAGCAGGTTCAAGCTGCTGCCGCCATCCATAAGGACTCGAGTGAGGTGAAATCCGTCAATGATTGGGTCTAGGACCAGTGCGGTGAATCCGCCATGACGGATACTAGTGGGGTGGTCCCTACGATTGAAGGTGATCAGACAGGAGGACCATGGGTTGAACTTTGGGGCGACTGGCTCCAACGCATATACGTCCCTGAGCGCACGCTTCCGCTCCCTCTTGGGGATGTGGGTTGCATATATCATGTTCACCGTCCGCACTTGTGGGGGGAACCTCTTCTGTCCTTCGGTGTTCGACTGCCGGGGCTCTTCCTCGTCATCGCTATGTGGCCTCTTATCTTTGTTTTCAGCAATTAACTTGCCGGCCTACTTGAATACCCAACAATCCCTATTGGTGTGGTTTGCTGGCTTGTCGGGGGTGCCATGTATTTGGCACGAGCGATCGAGTATGCGGTCCAAACTGGACGGGCCCGGAGTGCTTCTTTTAAATGGCTTTTTCCGCTGACCGGGTTTAGAGCCTTTGAATCCGGCATTGACTGCCGTATCCTCCGTATTGTCGTTGTTAATGTGGCGCTTATGTTTGTTGCGATGTGACCTGCTATTGCCGTCCTTGGTATCCGACGTACCATGGTTCTTTGATATGTTATTATTGCGAGCCAGCCAGCTGTCTTCTCCCGCACAAAAGCGGGTCATGAGTGTCGTGATGGCTGCCATAGATTTCGGATTTTCCTGACCAAGGTGTCGGGCTAGCCACTGGTCGCGGATGTTGTGCTTGAAAGCTGCAAGGGCCTCTGCATCCAGACAGTCGACGATTTGATTTTTCTTTGTCAGGAACCGTGTCCAGAATTGCCTGGACGATTCTTCTTACTGCTAAATTATGTGGCTCAAGTCATCGGCATCTAGTGGTCGCACATAAGTGCCCTAAAAGTTGTCAAGGAATGCGGCCTCCAGATCTTCCCAATAGCTAATGGACTCTGCTGGCAAGCTGTTAAGCCAATGCCGCGCTGGTCCTTTGAGCTTTAGTGGGAGGTATTTGATGTCGTGTAAGTCATCACCGCGGGCCATGTTGATGTGGAGGAGGAAATCCTCGATCCATACCACAGGATCTGTTGTGCCGTCGTATGATTCAATATTTACGGGTTTGAAACCCTCTAGGATTTGATGATCCATTACTTCGTCTGTGAAGCATAGGGGGTGTGCGGCGCCTCTGTACTGGGCTATGTCGCGAGCAGCTCGAATGAGTTGTGTCCGCTGTGGTCGGCCCGTCTGGACTTACTTTTGCTGTATCCGGCGTGACGTTTATCGTCTTGCATAGTGGCGCTCCCTTGTGATCCATAGATCGATCTTGCATGTTTTGCTTTGTCCTCCAATACGTCACGCAGGTCTGGCGTATTTCCCCATGCCTTTTTATTTGAATGGCGTCGGGGTGCAGGCTGAGTTTTTGGCTCGAATGCCTCTCTATCGCGGCCACGAGGTGGCCGATCAGCCGCGTCATATGCTTCTTCCTCCAGTCGGGGTAGCAACATGCATTTTGGGTAATTCTTGGAGGGGCGCTCAAGTTTATATTCCTCGACCGTGAGGACTTCAGTCCATCTGTCAGCTAGCAGATCTTGATCAGCTTGAAGCTGCTGCTGCTTTTTCTTAAGGCTATTTGCCGTGGCTATAAGCCGGCGGTTGAAGCGCTCTTGTTCGACGGGATCCTCAGGCACGACGAATTCGTCATCGTCGAGGCTTTGCCTTGTCTTCGGAGGGAGGCATGTAATTATCATCCTTCGCTTCTCCGTCTGCCGCTCTCTCGAGAGGGTTGGCTTCTCCATCCTCCTGCTCTAGATCGTGCTGGAGGGGATTGTTGCCATCTTCGGCGCTATCCGGAGTGTTATTATCTCCTGTGCTGGTATCACCACTTTTGCTTTGGCAGGACTTAGAGCGGCGCCGCTGACGTCGGCGCTTGGGTTGCTTCTTGGAGGGGTCATCCTCCGCTGTCTCGTCGCCATTGCCTTCTTTGGGTGTGTCCACCATGTATATATTGTATGATGAGGTGGCTGTCCAGTGCCCTGTGGGCAGTGGTTCCTCTTCGTCTCCCGCATCGTCGTCCATACCGTCGATGTCTTCGGAGTCGAAGTCGAGCATGTCAGTTAAGTCGTCGACAGTGGCTACTAAGTGGGTGGTGGGTGGGCAGCGAATTTCTTCGTCATCCGCATCCCAATCTTGCCGGACATAGTTCGGCCAGGATCCTCCTGACAAGGAGAGAGACCTTAATGAGTTCAGTATGTCGCCAAAGGGCGAGTTCTGAAAAATATCCACGGAGGTAAACTCCATGATCGGCGCCCAATCGGATTCGCTAGGAACGGGCGCAAGCGGTTCAAAGTCCGTGGCCGGAGAAGGGTCCGGCAGTCTGATAACACGGCTCTTGCGCAAGGTAAGGTCGATGTTCGGCTCGATCGCCGGAGGGTAAGGCCTCCGTGGCGGGATCCATCCACCCGTCCATGGACGGCGCAACTGGCTCCAAATTGAGGGTCGGAGCGGCTGCCGGTGTGATCTCCTGAACACTGTCTGATGGTAGAGTTAAATCGTACTCATCGTGACCGCGTGACGCACAAGGCAGAGGCTCGATACCGTCGAAGATGAATTCTCCGCGGATATCGGCCGTGTAGTTTAAGCTTCCAAACCTGACCTGGTGGCCAGGGGCGTCACTTTCAATCTGCTCCAGATGGCCAAGCGAGTTGGCCCGCAGTGCGAAGCCGTCGAACACAAAGATCTGTCTGGGGAGAAAAGTCTCACCCTGGACTGCATCGCTATTGATGATCGTAGGAGCCATCAAGCCTAACGGCGATGACACAGAGGAACTCTCAAAGAAAGCACCAATGTCGGTGTCAAAACCGGCAGATCTCGGCTACGGGGTCCCGAACTGTGCGTCTAAGGCGGATGGTAACAGGAGGTAGGGGACACGGTGTTTTACCCAGGTTCGAGCCCTCTTGATGGAGGTAAAACCCTACGTCCTGCTTGATTTATTCTTGATGATATGGGTATTACAAGAGTTGATGTACCACGAGATCGGAGAGGCTAAACCCTAGAAGCTAGCCTATGGTATGATTGTATGTTGTCCTACGGACTAAAACCCTTCGGTTTATATAGACACCGGAAAGGGCTAGGGTTACACAAGGTCGGTTACAAAGGAGGAGATACACATATCCGTATTGCCTAGCTTGCCTTCCACGCCAAGTAGAGTCCCATCCAGACACGAGACGAAGTCTTCAATCTTGTATCTTCATAGTCCAACAGTCCGACCAAAGGATATAGTCCGGCTGTCCGGAGACCCCCTAATCTAGGACTCCCTCACCGACCCTTGGGAGCTACATGTTCTGGCTTGGTAGAGTACACATTACTATGGCATAACTACAAGATCAACAAGGATATTTAACTCTGCAACATATTCAAGTTTTTCATATTCAATAGACTTGGCGGTTGACAGATATGTCTTTGTATGAGAAAAGTTTTTGCTTACCTCAAAATGCTCCTTCATGAGATTAACCAAGCCAACATCAAAGCCACGGCTGGTGTGAAGGAGATTCAAGTAACCCGCATGAAGTTCATGGGCATTGAATTGAGCATAGCTCTCCAGATCTAGTTTCCACTTGCCATTGTGAGTAGTTGAGAATTCCTCTTTGGGATTGTGCTTGGACAACACGGTGGGGTTACCTGGTGATGTGTAAGCTGTCCCAGTAACTATTACATCTTTGGTTTCTTGAGCCGGCTGAGAGGGACTGGGCGACTTAGCATTCTCCGGATCTACATTCATGGAGTCCATGGTGACATGGTGCTCCTCTGGCGGCGGATCATCCATGGCTACTTCGGAAATTTGATGCAAAGACTCAGACATTGTCTGCTTCTCTGGGTCAGCAACCTTGGGATCTTCGGCCAGTTTATTAACCTTCAGCTTCTTGCTGGGTTTGGCCATAGCACTGAAAGTAAAACACATGATGAGATTAGTATACCAATTGAGTAAGGTGTTAAAGCAAGCATGCTTAAGTGTTCTCACACAGGAACAGTCTTGAACAGAGGAACCTGAGTCCGAGTGGAGTCACCAGATGAAGAGTGATAGGTTCCCTGATATTTTAAATCGGAAGGGTTAATAGGTTGTCTAAAAAGACCCGCCTTGGGAAAAGCTAAGTCGGAAAACTGTGAAACCTCTGGACGGCACTTGCAAGGAACCGACGTGTTGGGTAAGCAGGAGGATAGAGTCCCACCATCATTGTTCCGGGTTGTGTGGCGAGCTTCATGCTGTTGCTTCTTCAAAATAAAGTTGGGATCCAAGTAAGCTAAAGGGTGAGAAAACCTTACTTTTTAGCTCGCTTGACAAACTTTCTGTCTTGGCAGAGGTTCTGAGTCGGAGGAAAGGATAGTTACATCTTCACCATCTGCGTGGCTTCCTTCTGCATCATCCTCATAATGATCATTGCCAATAAGATGTACAAAAAATGAGCCAAGGGAGTCAAGTTCTACCTCCGAATCATCATCATCCAAGTTAAATAACTAGGAGGGGTGGTATTCTTCTTGGCAGGCTTTTTAGGAGCCTTATTCTTTGTCCGGGTCTTATTGGCCGGCTTATCTTGCAACTTCTTGTTCCAAAAAGGAGAATCGGCCTGTGGAAATTAAAATGATTGTAAGAAGGCAGTTTTAAGTGAATAACTAAGTAAACCAAAAATTGTTTCAAATACTTACAGCTGGAGGTTTATTGAGGGTGCAAAAAGGACTTAAGCCGGTTTTGCTGCAATCTTCCAAGCCCTCATTCAGCAGAGTCTTGGTCATATCATTGGTATCTTCATCATTCAGTTCTATCTGATAGTGGCGTTGAGGGTCTTTGACATTGCCAGTATACTCACACATTAAACTTGAGCGGCGGCTTAAGGGCAAAATTCTCCAGGCGACCCAGCATCGGACTAGGTCAATTCCAGTCAAACCGTTAGCCATTAAGGCTCTTATCTTTGAAAATATGGGCATATATTTGGTCCGTTCTTCTATGCTAATCTGTTTCTGGAAGAGGGTGCTTGTTGCTAAGCCAGTTTTCACGATAACCCGGTAGAGGATTTTCCCCTTCTGGAGAAATGTCTTGGCAGTAAAACCAAGATTGGTTCCAGTCCTTAGGATGACTAGGCAGTTTGACAGCGGGGAATGTGGCTTATTTCTGCCTCACAATCGAAATGCCACCTAACTCTAGGTTGGGCCCATTTGTGAACTCAGTTTGCCAGTTTAAATAATAAAATTCTCTAAACAATTCTACAGTGGGCTCCTGTTGAAGGTATACTTCGCAAAACACTTCAAAGTTGCATATGTTTGAAACGGAATTGGGCCCGATATCTTGAGGACGGAGCTTGAAAAAGGGCAGCACATCATGGAAGAATTTTGAGCTGGGTTGGGGTAAAACCTCAGAGCAGATGATCGGTAAAAACAATTACTTCACCTTCCTTGGGCTCAGGAGGGGTTTCTGTGCCTGGGACCCTCCAATGGATGGCATCTTTTTTGGCTAAGATGCCCGTTTGGACATATTTGTTCAATGTTTCCTCGGTAACCCAGGTGATGACCCAGTTGCGTGAGGTGACGGTCTTGGCTTTAGACATTTTTTAACTAGAAAGGAAAATATTTTCGGGTTAAGGATTGTGCTGTTAAGCCGGCCAGTAATCAAAAAGTAAGTGCTATCAAGATCAACATGATTACACTGGAAGATAGTACCGGGTTATATGGATGGAGAACATGTATTGGCGGCTTAATAAGGGGACAAATGCTATATGGTGGGTCACGACTATCATATAAGCCGCCTATACATTTTTAGTACAACAGTTCCTATGAACCGCCTATAAGTTTACAGGTCTATAAGTGAAATTTTTGCTAAGAGATGGACAAACAAGTTCCACAGATTGGTTCTATGGTTTCGGATCTACAGCAGTTCAGAAAATAAAGTAAAAATCTAGGCCTAAGGTGGCGGCAGCAGAAGAACTCATATGCTCAGATGAGATTTTGTTCAGAGAAGGTATTATTTGCGTTTGGAAAGGGATGCTACAACGGCTATCGCACAAGTTCAATATTATGTCCAGATCAAACCATGCGTTTTGCAAGGGAGGAATTAAGAACAGTGAAGAACACCGATGAATAGCAGAACCCTAATGCAGATCTTTTATGGGGAAAAGGAGTACTACCGGATGTTGATCAACAACGGAGGCACTCCGCAGGTTTCTGGTCCGTTCAGGTTGATGCAACGGCCGAAGTTGAGGTTGCTGGAGGAAGATGGCGGCAGCGGGGCTCGGTCTTGCTAGGTCGTCGCGAGGAGGAAGACGAAGACGAGGGGGCAGGGTAAAAAAATGAAAAGAAGGACCCCCCCCCCCGTCCCTATTTATAAGGCAGCGGATAGATGGCATGCGTGGGAATTGAGGAGGTCGAAAAATGGTTATGTGGCTATAAGGGCGCCTTAATTGTCGGAGGTTCATTAAAAGAATCTGTTGAGATATTCTGGGTTTGCGTGTAATTAATGCACTTGATGTCATGGCGGGTTACCGTGGTTCTATGAGATGACATCATGGCGGGTTATAACAAGTTAATGAAAGTTGACGATGGAAGATTATGTTAAAGATAAGTATTGAAGATTGATGTGAACAAGTTCAAATCAACCTGGGGCCTAATGTTGGGAATATAACTACTGGGTATGACCCGCCCAGGAGGGGCCGGGTCATGCCACTGGTGGCTTAAGATGAAGAGGCCCAAGAAGATATGAAGATGGTGGTTCATAGAGAAAGCTTATTGAAGGCCCAAAATCCGGGGACGAGTTGAGGACCACGGGTGTGAGCCGCCATATGTTTAACTTGTATTGTAACGCAAGCTTAGTTAGATACCGAGATAGACACCTTTTGTATGAGCCGGCCAGGACTCTGTAAGCCGCCGGGCATCAACCTGTATATAAAGGGGTGACCCGGCAGCGGGTAAACTCAAGAAACAACTCATTGAGAACTAGGTCAAGCGTATTCGCTCCCTGGTAATCGAAACCCAGGCAATACAAACTAAAGCAGGACTAGGCTTTGACCTCGTTGAGAGGGTCCGAACCTGGGTAAACTCTATTTGTCATTTGTCCCATTTAACCCCCTTCAAGCTAACCTAGATGCTATGGCGCCACACCGAAGTCCTTTTGCTAGGACATCTGCCATGTTAAGTCCACGACAGTATTGATTTTCTGTAAAAGAAAAAAACAAGGAAAAAACAACAACTAGCAATGGGCACTAGGTTAATAGGTTAGTCCAAAAAATAAATATAAAATAGCATAATAATGCATATGAAACATCCAAGATGGATAATATAATAGCATGGAACGATCAAACATTATAGATACGTTGGAGACGTATCAACACTATATGTTCATCACTAGGAGCATGTAAAATGTTTGCATCAAATCCTTCATTAGCAGTCTGTTCAGTAGACACTTCAGGCTCAAGAACAACATGAGCTTATATGTTTGCACTACAAACTTGATTAGACACATCAAGTTCAGTCGGTTCAGTATTGATTGGGGCACTTATAAAATAAGTAGAAATTGGTTTCATTTTCTTATAGATTCCCTACATACAAGTAGTTTTACAACACCATCAGGTTGAACTATTGGCCAGAAATTGAACAGTTGAATTAGATATAATCAGGAATGCGATGTACCTACTCATTGCACATGCTGCTCTTGCAAGTTGCGGCTGTTCGTTTGCGCAAGCTCGATGCCATGCCCGTGCTGTCGCCACTACCTCCCACGCAGGCTACACCCAGTGTTGCATCTTCATCTTCTTGTCCTTCCATCGCTTGAAGCCTGATGATTGGCGTCCAATGAGGGGGCGAGGAAAAGCTTTGTCAGTCTGTCCAGCAGTGGCTAGGTTAGGAGCGAACCAGGCTGGAGCAAATGAACTGGGTATTTTTCCTATTGTCGCTCGATATGGGAGGTGCCCGTTTGGGACACGAGCCTGCTATTGGGGATGCCTTGCACTTACGTTATTGACCCATCCAAATTGAACGTTTTTCCTCATTTTTTACATTGCCCTCTCGTGCGCTGGGACAAACAAAACTAACCTGGGCCAACCTGGATGACTCAAACTAGGTGCGCACTTTCCAGCCACCTGAGGCACTGCCCATACCAGCCCCTATGGTGGCGCCGCCTCTTTTGCGTATATGATTGGGGTAGTGAAAAATATTTTAGTGACGCTTTTGATTTACCCATAGAATGGTTGAATTGCTTGTTTCTATCAACTGAGTGATGCATGTGTGTCTAAATTCATATCTAAATGGGAGTACACTATATGTTGCGTGTGTCATACATGTTACACTTGAGTTGGACATAAAGTGGTTTAAAATATTTGAACTCACCTTAAAGTGGATTCTACCTTCTGAATTCGAGTATCGGCATTTGTAAATCATATTCATATCTGATAGTGGAATACATCTTTGTTATGCTTTTGAAGATATATAAAAAACATAGAATGATTTATAAAGATTTGTATAAGAATACAAAATGGATTCAAATTTTCTTGCTAGGGTAAACCTGAATGCTTATTGTCCCAGAATTTTAAAGAAGCGGGAAAACATCCAGTCCCACGTAGGCTGCCCAAAACCAGTGTTTGCGAGATGGAAATTTTTGTCTATCCCTTACATGGACAACCTATCGGCCCAATATCCACTACTCTTAGTAGGGGTTGGTTAGTAACTTAAATCAGATGTGACACGACCGCATCTCAACCCATTCAGACACGGTGCGCACCAAACATGGGCAGCAAAACACATTTGATTCAGGCTCGTCCGAAAGACCTCTGTCTCTCCCTCAATTTCCCCATTCATACGCGGTGGGCGGCAAAACATACTCTCCTCAGCCGAAATCGATGTAGGCAAATCTTTTAAATAGGGGCGGGTTTGTAACTTCACTCATACGTGGCACAACCGCCCTACCTGTGAGCCCCATTCATACACTGTGGGGGCCAACCATGGGTGCCAAAACACCCTCTCCTTGCCCGAAATCGCTTTGGGCAAATATTGGGGAGATGCAAGAATACCGTCCTATCCCCAACCGATGAGACGTCCAAATTTTAAACATGGGCTAAGTTCGTAACTTTCCCATATTTCAGACAGGCGCGTCCCAAAGACACGATTCCCCGTACCTCTCCCTCCATTTTCCCATTCATACACTATCGGCACTAGAACACCATTCCCACACAAGCCTCCTACGTCCACCACCCCATCCATGACCGCCGTCCTGCACCATGCCGGAGCTGTTGGAAATATGCCCTATAGGCAATAATAAATTAGTTATTATTATATTTCCTTGTTCATGATAATCGTTTATTATCCATGCTAGAATTGTATTGATAGGAAACTCAGATACATGTGTGGATACATAGACAACACCATGTCCCTAGTAAGCCTCTAGTTGACTAGCTCGTTGATCAATAGATGGTCACGGTTTCCTGACCATGGACATTGGATGTCGTTGATAACGGGATCACATCATTAGGAGAATGATGTGATGGAAAAGACCCAATCCTAAGCCTAGCACAAGGATCGTGTAGTTCGTATGCTAAAGCTTTTCTAATGTCAAGTATCATTTCCTTAGACCATGAGATTGTGCAACTCCCAGATACCGTAGGAGTGCTTTGGGTGTACCAAACGTCACAACATAACTGGGTGACTATAAAGGTGCACTACGGGTATCTCCGAAAGTGTCTGTTGGGTTGGCACGAATCGAGACTGGAATTTGTCACTCCGTGTAAACGGAGAGGTATCTCTGGGCCCACTCGGTAGGACATCATCATAATGTGCACAATGTGATCAAGGAGTTGATGACGGGATGATGTGTTACGGAACGAGTAAAGAGACTTGCCGGTAACGAGATTGAACAAGGTATCGGGATACCGACGATCGAATCTCGGGCAAGTATCGTACCGCTAGACAAAGGGAATTGTATACGGGATTGATTAAGTCCTTGACATCATGGTTCATCCGATGAGATCATCGTGGAACATGTGGGAGCCAACATGGGTATCCAGATCCCCCTGTTGGTTATTGGTCGGAGAGTCGTCTCGGTCATGTCTGCATGTCTCTCGAACCCGTAGGGTCTACACACTTAAGGTTCGGTGACGCTAGGGTTATAGAGATATTAGTATGCGGTAACCCGAAAGTTGTTCTGAGTCCCGGATGAGATCCCGGACATCACGAGGAGTTCCGGAATGGTCCGGAGGTAAATAATTATATACAGGAAGTGCTATTTCGGCCATCGGGACAAGTTTCGGGGTCACCGGTATTGTACCGGGACCACCGGAAGGGTCCCGGGGGTCCACCGGGTGGGGCCACCTGCCCCGGGGGACCACATGGGCTGTAGGGGGTGCGCGTTGGACTATATGGGCCAAGGGCACCAGCCCCTAGAGGCCCATGCGCCAAGAGATGAGGGAGAGGAAGAGTCCTAAAGGGGGAAGGCACCTCCGAGGTGCCTTGGGGAGGATGGACTCCTCCCCCCCTTGGCCGCACCCTTCCTTGGAGGAAGGGGCAAGGCTGCGCCCTCCCCCTCTCCCTTGGCCCTATATATAGTGGGGGGAAGGGAGGGCAACCATACCCCAAGCCCTAGCGCCTCCCTCTCCCTCTCCCTCCCATGGCACATCTCCCTCCTCCCACAGCGCTTGGCGAAGCCCTGTTGGAATTCCGCTACTTCCACCACCACGCCGTCGTGCTTCTGGATCTCCATCAACCTCTCCTTCCCCCTTGATGGATCAAGAAGGAGGAGACGTCGCTGCTTCGTACGTGTGTTGAACGCGGAGGTGCCGTCCGTTCGGCGCTAGGATCATCGGTGATTTGAATCACGACGAGTACGACTCCATCAACCCCGTTCTCTTGAACGCTTCCGCGCGTGATCTACAAGGGTATGTAGATCCACTCCTCCCTCGTTGCTAGATGACTCCATAGATAGATCTTGGTGACACGTAGGAAAAATTTGAATTTATGCTACGTTCCCCAACAGTGGCATCATGAGCTAGGTCTATGCGTAGTTTCTATGCACGAGTAGAACACAAAGTAGTTGTGGGCGTTGATTTTGTTCAATATGCTTACCGTTACTAGTCCAATCTTGATTCGGCGGCATTGTGGGATGAAGCGGCCCGGACCGACCTTACACGTACTCTTACGTGAGACTGGTTCCACCGACTAACATGCACTAGTTGCATAAGGTGGCTAGCGGGTGTCTGTCTCTCCCACTTTAGTCGGATCGGATTCGATGAAAAGGGTCCTTATGAAGGGTAAATAGAAATTGGCATATCACGTTGTGGTTTTGCGTAGGTAAGAAACGTTCTTGCTAGAAACCCATAGCAGCCACGTAAAACATGCAAACAACAATTAGAGGACGTCTAACTTGTTTTTGCAGGGTATGCTATGTGATGTGATATGGCCAAAAGGATGTGATGAATGATATATGTGATGTATGAGATTGATCATGTTCTTGTAATAGGAATCACGACTTGCGTGTCGATGAGTATGACAACCGGCAGGAGCCATAGGAGTTGTCTTAATTTATTTATGACCTGCGTGTCAACATAAACGTCATGTAATTACTTTACTTTATTGCTAACCGTTAGCTGTAGTAGTAGAAGTAATAAGTTGGCAAGACAACTTCATGGAGACACAATGATGGAGATCATGATGATGGAGATCATGGTGTCATGCCGGTGACGATGATGATCATGGAGCCCTGAAGATGGAGATCAAAAGGAGCAATATGATATTGGCCACATCATGTAACTATTTGATTGCATGTGATGTTTATCATGTTTATACATCTTATTTGCTTAGAACGACGGTAGTAAATAAGATGATCCCTCATTAAAATTTCAAGAAAGTGTTCCCCCTAACTGTGCACCGTTGCGAAAGTTCGTCATTTCGAAGCACCACGTGATGATCGGGTGTGATAGATTCTTACGTTCACCTACAACGGGTGTAAGACAGATTTACACGCGCGAAACACTTAGGTTGACTTGACAAGCCTAGCATGTGTACAGACATGGCCTCGGAACACAGAAGACCGAAAGGTCGAGCATGAGTCGTATGGTAGATACGATCAACATGAAGATGTTCACCGATGTTGACTAGTCCGTCTCACGTGATGATCGGACACGACCTAGTTAACTCGGATCATGTAATCACTTAGATGACTGGAGGGATGTCTATCTGAGTGGGAGTTCATAAGATGAACTTAATTATCCCGAACATAGTCAAAAGGTCTTCGCAAATTATGTCGTAGCTCACGCTTCAGTTCTACTGTTTAGATATGTTCCTAGAGAAAATTTAGTTGAAAGTTGATAGTAGAAATTATGTGGACTAGGTCCGTAAACTGAGGATTGTCCTCATTTGCTTCATAGAAGGCTTATGTCCTTAATGCACCGCTCAGTGTGCTGAACCTCGAACGTCGTCTGTGGATGTTGCGAACATCTGACATACACATTTTGATAACTACGTGATAGTTCAGTTAAACGGCTTAGAGTTGAGGCACCGAAGGCATTTTGAAACGTCACAAAACATATGAGATGTTTCGAGGGCTGAAATTGGGATTTCAGGCTCGTGCCCACATCAAGAGGTATGAGACCTCCGACGATTTTCTTAGCCTGCAAACTAAGGAGAAAAGCTCAATTGTTGAGCTTGTGCTCAGATTGTCTGAGTACAACAATCATTTGAATCAAGTGGGAGTTGATCTTCCAGATGAAATAGTGATGTTTCTCCGAAGTCATTACCACCAAGCTGCTAGAGCTTCGTGATGAACTATAATATATCAGGGACATATATGATGATCCTTGAAATACTCGCGATGTTTGACACCCCGAAAGTAGAAATCAAGAAGGAGCATCAATTGTTGATGGTTAGTGAAACCACTAGTTTCAAGAAGGGCAAGGGCAAGAAGGGATACTTCATGAAATGGCAAATCAGCTGCTGCTCTAGTGAAGAAACCCAAGGTTGAACCCAAACCCGAGACTAAGTGCTTCTGCAATAAGGGGAACAGCCACTGGAGCAGAATTACCCTAGATACTTGGTAGATGAGAAGGCTGGCAAGGTCGATAGAAGTATATTGGATATACATTGTGTTAACGTGTACTTTACTAGCACTCCTAGTAGCTAAGTGTTAGTAACTCGAAATAAAAGCTACGGAATAAACGGAGACTAGCTAAAGGTGAGATGACGATATGTGTTGGAAGTATTTCCAAGGTTGATCAAATATCGTACGCTCCCTCTACCATCAAGATTGGTGTTTGCGTTGAGCATAGATATGATTGGATTATGTCTATCGCAATACGGTTATTCATTTAAGGAGAATAATGGTTACTCTGTTTATTTGAATAATACCTTCAATGGTCTTGCACCTAAAATGAATGGTTTATTGAATCTCGATCGTAGTGATACACATGTTCATGCCAAAAGATATAAGATAGTAATGATAGTACCACCTACTTGTGGCACTGCCACATAAGTCATATCGGTATAAAACGCATGAAGAAGCTCCATGTTGATGGATCTTTGGACTCACTCGTTTTTTGAAAAGTTTGAGACATGCGAACCATGTCTATTGGTGTATATGCATGAAGAAACTCCATGCAAATGGACCGTTTGGACTCACTTGATTTTGAATCACTTGAGACATGCAAATCATACCACATGGGCAAGATGACTGAAAGCCTCGTTTTCAGTAAAATGGAACTAGAAAGAAACTTGTTGGAAGTAATACATTTTGATGTGTGCAATCCAATGAGTTCTGAGGCATGTAGTGGATATCGTTATGTTCTTACTCCACAGATGATTTGAGTAGATGTTGAGTATATTTACTTGATGAATCACAAGTCTGAATTATTGAAAGGTTCAAGTAATTTTAGGGTGAAGTTGAAAGATCATCGTGAAAAGAGGATAAAATATCTATGATATGATCATAGAGATGAATATCTGAATTACGAGTTTGGCACAGAATTAAGACATTGTGGAAGTTGTTTCACAACCAATACAGCCAAGAACACCATGGTGTGATGGTGTGTCCGTACATCATAACTGCACCGTATCGGATATGATGCATACCATGATGTCTCTTATCGAATTACCACGATAGTTTATGGGTTAGGCATTAGAGACAACCACATTCACTTTAAAAGGGGCACCATGTAATTCTGATGAGATGACACCGTTTAGAGAAACCTAAGCTGTCATTTCTTAAAAGTTTGGGGCTGCGACACTTATGTGAAAAAGTTTCAGGCTGATAAGCTCAAACCCAAAGCGGATAAATGCATCTTCATAGGACACCCAAAACAGTTGGGTATACCTCCTGTCTTAGATCCGAAAGCAATAAGGGATTGTTTCTAGAATCGGGTCCTTTCTCGAGGAAAAATTTCTCTCGAAAGAATTGAGTGGGAGGATGGTGGAGACTTGATAAGGTTGTTGAACCGTCTCTTCAACTAGTGTGTGGCAGGGCACAGGAAGTTGTTCCTATGGCACCTGCACCAATTGAAGTGGAAGCTTATGATAGTGATCATGAAACTTCAGATCAAGTCACTACCAAACCTCGTGGGATGACAAGGATGCGTACTACTCAGAGTGGTACGTAATCCTGTCTTGGAAGTCATGTTGCTAGACAACAATGAACCTACGAGCCATGGAGAAGCGATGGTGGGCCCGGATTCCGATAAATGGCTCGAGGCCATAAAATCCGAGAGAGGATCCATGTATGGAAACAAAGTGTAGACTTTGACAGAACATCTCGATGGTCGTGAGGCTATTGAGTATAGATGGATTTTAAAAGGAAGCCGAACAATGATGGCAAATGTCACCATTAAGAAAGCTCGACTTATCGTTAAGATGTTTTCCGACAAGTTCAAGGAGTTGACTATGATGAGACTTTCTCACTCGTAGCGATGCTAAGAGTCTGTTGGAATTATATTAGCGATTAATGCATTATTTATGAAATCTTGCAGATAGGATGTCAAAACATTGTTTCCTCGACGATTTTCTTGAGGAAAGGTTGTATGTGATACAACCGGAAGGTTTTGTCAAACCTGAAAGATGCTAATAAGTATGCAAAGCTCCAGCAATCCTTCTAAGGACTGGAGTAAGCATCTCAGAGTTCGAATGTATTCTTTGATGAGATGATCAAATATTTTGGGTGTATACAATGTTTATGAGAAACTTGTATTTCCAAAGAAGTGAGTGGGAGCACTATAGAATTTCTGATGAGTATATGTTGTTGACATATTATGGATCAGAAATGATGTAGAATTTCTGGAAAGCATATAGGATATTTGAAAAGTGTTTTTCAATGGAAAGCCTGGATTAAGCTACTTGAACGTTGAGCATCAAGATCTATAAGGATAGATCAAAACGCTTAATGGTACTTTCAAATGAGCACATACCTTGACATGATCTTGAAGGTGTTCAAGATGGATCAGCCAAAGAAGGAGTTCTTGCCTGAGTTGTAAGGTATGAAGTTAAGACTTAAAGCTCGACCATGGCAGAAGAAAGAGGAAGGACGAAGGTCGTCCCCTATGCTTTTGTCATAGGCACTCTATAGTATGCTATGCTGTGTGCCGCACCTGAAGTGTGCCTTGCCATGAGTCAGTCAAGGGGTACAAGAGTGATACAAGAATGGATCACAGGACAGCGGTCAAAGTTATCCTTAGTAACTAGTGGACTAAGGAATTTTCTCGATTATGGAGGTGGTAAAAGAGTTCGTCGTAAAGGGTTACGCCGATGAAAACTTTGACACTAATCCAGATTATTCTGAGTAGTAAACTGGATTCGTATAGTAGAACAGTTATTTGGAATAGCTCCAAATGTGGCGTAGTAGTTGCATCTACAAGATGACATAGAGATTTGCGAAGTACGTACGGATCTGAAAGATTCAGACCCGTTGACTATAACATCTCTCACAAGCATAACATGTTCAAACCCAGAACTCATCGAGTGTTAATCACATGGTAATGTGAACTAGATTATTGACTCTAGTAAACTCTTTGGGTGTTAGTCACATGGGGATGTGACCTTGAGTGTTAATCACATATCGATGTGAACTGGATTATTGACTCTAGTGCAAGTGGGAGACTGTTGGAAATATGCCCTAGAGGCAATAATAAATTAGTTATTATTATATTTCCTTGTTCATGATAATCGTTTATTATCCATTCTAGAATTGTATTGATAGGAAACTCAGATACATGTGTGGATACATAGACAACACCATGTCCCTAGTAAGCCTCTAGTTGACTAGCTCGTTGATCAATAGATGGTCAAAGTTTCCTGACCATGGACATTGGATGTCATTGATAATGGGATCACATCATTAGGAGAATGATGTGATGGACAAGACCCAATCCTAAGCCTAGCACAAGGATCGTGTAGTTCGTATGCTAAAGCTTTTCTAATGTCAAGTATCATTTCCTTAGACCATGAGATTGTGCAACTCCCGGATACCGTAGAAGTGCTCTGGGTGTACCAAACGTCACAACGTAACTGGGTGACTATAAAGGTGCACTACGGGTATCTCCGAAAGTGTCTGTTGGGTTGGCACGAATCGAGACTGGAATTTGTCACTCCATGTAAACGGAGAGGTATCTCTGGGCCCACTCGGTAGGACATCATCATAATGTGCACAATGTGATCAAGGAGTTGATCATGGGATGATGTATTATGGAATGAGTAAAGAGACTTGCCGGTAACGAGATTGAACAAGGTATCGGGATACAGACGATCGAATCTCGGGCAAGTATCGTACCGCTAGACAAAGGGAATTGTATACGGGATTGATTAAGTCCTTGACATCGTGGTTCATCCAATGAGATCATCGTGGAACATGTGGGAGCCAACATGGGTATCCAGATCCCGCTGTTGGTTATTGGCCGGAGAGTCGTCTCGGTCATGTCTGCATGTCTCCCGAACCCGTAGGGTCTACACACTTAAGGTTCGGTGACGCTAGGGTTATAGAGATATTAGTATGCGGTAACCCGAAACTTGTTCGGAGTCCCGGATGAGATCCCGGACGTCACAAGGAGTTCCGGAATGGTCCGGAGGTAAAGAATTATATATAGGAAGTGCTATTTCGGCCATCGGGACAAGTTTTGGGGTCACCGGTATTGTACCGGGACCACCAGAAGGGTCCCGGGGGTCCACCGGGTGGGGCCACCTGCCCCGGGGGACCACATGGGCTGTAGGGGGTGCGCCTTGGCCTATATGGGCCAAGGGCACCAGCCCCTAGAGGCCCATGCTCCAAGAAATGAGGGAGAGGAAGAGTCCTAAAGGGGGAAGGCACCTCCGAGGTGCCTTGGGGAGGATGGACTCCTCCCCCCTTGGCCGCACCCTTCCTTGGAGGAAGGGGCAAGGCTGCGCCCTCCCCCTCTCCCTTGGCCCTATATATAGTGGGGGGGGAGGGAGGGCAACCATACCCCAAGCCCTGGCGCCTCCCTCTCCCTCCCATGGCACATCTCCCTCCTCCCACAGCGCTTGGCGAAGCCCTGTTGGAATCCCGCTACTTCCACCACCACGCCGTCGTGCTGCTGGATCTCCATCAACCTCTCCTTCCCCCTTGCTGGATCAAGAAGGAGGAGACGTCGCTGCTCCGTACATGTGTTGAACGCGGAGGTGCCGTCCGTTCGACGCTAGGATCATCGGTGATTTGAATCACGACGAGTACGACTCCATCAACCCCGTTCTCTTGAACGCTTCCGCGCGCGATCTAAAAGGGTATGTAGATCCACTCCTCCCTCATTGCTAGATGACTCCATAGATAGATCTTGGTGACACGTAGGAAAATTTTGAATTTATGCTACGTTCCCCAACAGGAGCACCTACCAAGACCGCGTTGTCCAGTGCTAGAGATGGACATTTCTCATCCACGACGATGGACCAAGAGCCTTGCATCGCGTCCTCTTGCTTCATCGGCACTGTTGTCCTCCTTGCCGAGGCTGCTCAGACGACCTTCTCGTCCACTACAACGAGACTTATCCCCCAATGCCTCCGTCTACCATCGCAGATCTGCTTCCACACCACAGACAGCCATCGCACCCTCGATGCCTACACAGCACCGCAAGAGAGATACTACTTCATATCTGCTCAACTTTCTGATCTCCACCAAAAAATAGATCGTAACTTGGTTACTTTACTTTCTTTTCAGCTCTTAGAATCTTAGCTCTAGTTCGAATCGAACAATGGTTGCTAAGTAGCATTTCTGCGGTTTGCAGCTTCAAATCTGCCATGGCACAAACATAATAGGGTTTAATTGATCATGCTTAGGGTTTCCCCCCTTTTATGATCACTATACGATCAGCCTATGTGCTACGTGTCATAATAGCACTGCTCCACCCATCAAGCTAAACATGCTTACTTGTAGAAACACGAATCTGATATGATGACCATATTATTAAAACAGAGTCAATTAATTGGTCTGCTAAATGTTCCTCATTTATTTTCGAAATGCATGTACGCCGCTGTGGCGGGTCTATTGGGTGGCCACGGTGCTCGGGGCCCACCCTGGGATTTTGTGTCGGCCCAGACCCCGATTCCCCTCTGTTATGCTGCGCTTCCAATTTCTACTTGCCCCTAGTCGTCTGTCTCGCTGATGACTTGCCGTCCCCGGACATAATGACTTTAGGAGCAAACACCGGACTAACCGGAGGTCAGGAGCCGCTCGCCCATCGCTGCCCGGGCGCGCCGCCATGCCTACCTTCCCAGTCCATTCAAGGCTCAAGCGTTCAGCACCCACCCAGCCAACCCGATTTATCCTAAGATACATCCTCAACACTCAGCAGCCACTCCCCATCACCAATTTTCTAATTGATTCATTACTCATTTGGTAGGACTATCATCAAGGTTTGTTGTGTACTTAGTGCTACCTACACTTAATGGTTGAGATATTTCAGTGATCTTTAGTACCTCTAAAGTTCACAGGGTTTCAAAATTCTTAGCCTAGGATCAGGCACTAGTCATGTTGGATTGTTGGTCATTGTGACATTGACCCTGATTACTACTGCGGGCCAGGTTTGCTGACAATTTCACTTTTTTTTTACTCATTCGATATGATATCCAATTATTCACTTTGATTAGTTGGAAACAATAAGTGTTGGACCAACTTTTTGATTCAGGTTTTGGACGGTCTCTTACTATAGTTACGATTCTGCATCCTTGTCCTTGTAAGCTCACAAGTAATGATTGATTCACTACCTCTATGCTTGCCTTTTTCATATTTGTTGTCAATATTATTTTAGGGTGGCACTACTGCAGGATGCTGCTAACGCAACACTACGATCAGAGACCCTTCAGGAAACTGTGTGTGACGCAATAATCGCAAACGGTGGTGTATGAAAACCGTCAAAAAGGTGCAAAACGTTTGCGATGGAGGATGCATCAAACACGGTTTAGATTTTAATTGCGTGTGCGATGAAGGGCATACGGTTCAGTTCAATTAACTGTTTGCGATGAGGAGGAACAAAAGAAACGGGCAGCCAGATGAAGTCGTGTGCGATACACAGCATATGGTTCACTCGGATGAACTGTTTGTGATTAGGCAACACAAAAGAAATGGGCAGCCAGATGAAGGTGTGTGCGATATACAACATACGGTTCACTCAGATGAACTGTTTGTGATTAGGCAACACAAAAGAAATGGTCAGTTAGATCAAGGTGTGTGCGATATACGGCATGCGGTTCACTCGGATGAACTGTTTGCATTTGACACAAGATAATAGAAACGGTTCAACTTAACAAGACATGTGTGTTGTGCGATGGGATTGCATGTGATTCACTCAGCCCATGTCGTGAGTGTGTAACCTCTATGGCAACCGTTCGATCTTGAGGCGCCTCTTCCTGTATCATGGAAACTGTCCACCGACTCTTCGCATTCCCCTCTCGATTTGGAACTGCTGTCGCATGCTAGCTCTTCCTCCCTCCTCCATTTTCCTTCACCCTTCCTTCTGCCATTGTTTGATCATCTTCTCCATGGAGGGAACAAGGCGGAAACGACCCCGTTATTCTTGCCCCGATCTGAATGATGACGCGGTGGAGGAACTCATTGATCGGTGCGACGTCATCACCTCGGCTAGCATGGCAGGTTCGTTCAAGACCATTCTCGACTCAACTAATAACATTATTACAAGGAACCCAAGGGTCTAGGAGCGGTTTGATCTCCCCTATCTTCTTCACCGTGACCCTGCTGACTGGCGCGGGGACGAGGGAAGCCTTGCCTTGTGTAAGTTGACGCCGCTTGATAATGATACGTATGATGTTAAGATGCCATCGCTTGAGGGAAAGGCTTGGGTAGGCGCAAATGGAGATTGGGTTGTTTATATTGGGTACAACTGCGAGTGGGAACTTATGAATGTGTACACTCGTCACCGGGTTCCACTTCCAAAAATCTCAGATGACTGCCCAGAGGTTGAGTACACCGGAATTCTACGTGAGTTCAAATACAATCATGCTGACTGTCGTCTATAGAAGATAGCAATTTGTCGAGTTCCCAACCACTCTTGGGGTCATAGGAATGCTTGTGTTGTCACTATCTTCGACAAGCTTGTTGTCGTCCTTCATGGTTCGACTCAATGGATATTGCTCAAAAATCAGTTTCTATACACGGAAGAGTATTGTGATGCAATTCAATATGAGGGTCTTGTGTTTTCTGCCACCACTTGTGGCACTGTTTTTGCATGGAATCCTTATGATTTCATTACATTTGTCTTCCACCGTAATTATAATTGTTTCATCCACAAGCATGCGGGTTAGCTAGTTTCCCTTTACTAATTAACCTTCTTGTATTTCCAAGGTCCTGTGAACATTCCACCACCTATACTTGAAAATTTTATTCACGAGCATGAGGACAAGTAGGACCCATATACTCAGTGGCACATGGCAACTTATTCCTATGGATCACCTCTTCTTGTCTGTATACAGGGCACTGCTGATGTTACTAAGGAAGCAGGTGTTGTCTCGTATGGTCGCACTCTCCGGACCTATTCCAACATTTGTTGCACGGTATTCAGGATGGATACTAGTGTACTAGCGCCAACACCTTCTCCATGGTTCAGTATTGAAAGTCTTGGAGGAAACTCGCTCTTCCTAGTTCCTTGGACAAAACTATCGAATGATGGTGGAAGGCGATCCAGCTGGTGTTGACAGAATGTTACTATCATTTATGAGAAGCAACTCTATCTATACCTCGGACATTACTGTGCTTCCCTACTGTCCCAATATGGGTCCTGACATAGGCCGCTTTAGCCTCGATGATCAGTCCTGCATAGGTCTCAAGATTGACAGTAGCTGGCCCTTCCCAGAGAATCACTTCTTGTTCAAAGCAAGCGTTTCCAATGCCGACGAGTGGTTGAGCTGAAGTTCATTTCATCGCTTTGTTATTTGTTGTGTGAGAAAAACTTTACTAGAATGTTTTGTTGGAAATGATCTATAATCGAACGTGTATCCTCATTGTTGTTGTGGGTTGATGACTTATTGTATGTATTCAATGGTACATTTGCATATGCGTCCATGAACTCACGCCTGCTAGTGGTGTCCATATGAATAGTGCTAGTGATTTTAGTTGCAAAAATTAGATAGTGCTGGTGATTTGTAGCTGCATATTTTGACAAATCGCAGTGTTACAAGGTTGACAAATGGCAATGTTACTAGATAAACAAATGTCAATCTTTCCAGTTTGACAAATGGCAACATACCTCAAATTACAGATATGCAAATCTTACCCAATTGTTCGTACGTGGTTGCACACAGGTCATGCAAAACAACCGTTTGTGTTGAGGGGATACAGAAATTCTGCTCGACACATTTTCCCTTGGCTTCCTGGGGAAGCTGTTGGTTTGCATACATGTCTTCTAACTAAAACGTTTGCGATGAGTGTTTTATATTTAAAAACCATTGACATTTTTTCAAAAGAAAATCGTTTGATAAGGCTGTACATTAAGAGAGATAAACGCAAGTTCGTTCAAACCATATCTTTCATTCAACACACTGCGAATTTATATTCATATGATCGAGAATTCAAGATAAAGTATTAAACCCCAAAAATACTATTTCCGGCGGTGGCGAAGGCGGCGTGCCGCACTGTTGTTGTCGTTGTCGTCCTCCGGGACGCCATTGTTGAAGTCTTCAAGGCAGCACAAAATGTTCTTCACTTGTAAATCAAACATCATGTCGTCACGTGATCGACGGGCGGGGCGTGGGAGCACGGCATCTGGCACCGCTGAGAGGTAGCGGTCGACGGTAGCATCCCATGCCGCTGAGGGGGCGCGCGCATGGGCACGGCGGGTGCAGCCAAATGCACGGGGACTGGAGCCGCGGTGGGTGGAGGGGAGTGCACGGGCGCCGCGGGTGCAGCCAAACACACGGTCGGCAGCGCCACGGTGGGTGGAGGGGCGCACACGGGCATGGGTGCTGGCGCTGGCATGTACACGAGCTCGCACGGGTCCGCGGAGACCTCGCTGACACCTGCGGCTTCCAGCTCTGCGATAGTGCTCGGCGACCAGCCCGTCAATGCTACAGGGATGGTCACTGGCGCGGGCACGGGGATGGGAGCTGGGATGGGAGCGGGGGCAGCAACCGCCGTGGCCAACTCGTTCTGGGCAATGTCCATGAGGCCACATTCCTCCTTATTTTCTATCTCCTCCAGCTTGGAGTCGGCTTCAGCAAACTTGAAGACTTGTGGTAGATGATCATTCTGCGCCATGGCGTTGCTGGAGGTCTACGGGGGGAGGGGAATGGGAGGCGAATAGTAAGGCTACCCGTATTAAACAGCGGCTCAGGCGTCATTAATGGAGAGGAAGGCGGGCGGCCATGGAAGTCAAAGGGCTCGCTTCCCAGTGAGCGTGCGTAGCGTAAAGCTCGCACGCTTCCCGGTGAGCCTACGCATTGAGGACATCTTGCACTCCTCTCGGTCAGCCTACGCACCGGACTGCGCTCGCACGCCTCCCGTTCAGCCAAGGTCAAGCAGCTGTCCACACGGCACCTCCTACAGCCATTAAAACCAAGACAAGTGGCGTCACGTGAATGGTTAACAGAAAACACATGTTTGAAATATACAAATGTTTGAGATATTAAAGTGGCAGCTATTTTTTCAAAATGCCTTTGTTGGCTATCATTATTCGAGTGCACCTTCTCTCAAAATGGACACAAAAAATACCACATCATGTAGGGTGCCATTCCATGATAGCATGCCAAGTTTCATGGATTTCAGACGAGTTTTGGATTTACTAGAATTTAAAAACCAGGCATCTCAATGTTTTGCCGGCAATCAACGGTGCCCTGGTGTTTGAAATTCATTCCCATTTCTTGCATGGGACCTAAGCATGCACTCACGGACACATATTTGATTTTTCAACCAATTTATATGCACTGGAGCATGTGCATATAGTTCAAATTTGAATTATGCACATAAATGCATTGAAAACTCAGTTAATGCATAAAAATGTCCAAACGAACCCTGAAAAATCCCAAAAATTGACACAACACTCCTGTTGTTCTATGTTGACACGAGGAAATTTTTGAAAGCAATAACAAGCAATGGATATCATCTCATCCCCAAAGGTGGGACGTTCCCTACCGAAACTATCATGCTTGTTGTTAGAAGCTCTGGTTTGCGAGAAGCATATACCCGAACCTGCCCCAAATGGGACAAATTTTTTAACACGGCATGTTGATGCCGCTCCATGATAGCATGCCAAGTTTCATGAATTTCATACGAGTTTTGGATTTATTAGAATTTAAAAACCAGGCATCTCAACGTTTTGCCGGCAATTAACAGTGCCCTAGTGTTTGAATTTCATTCCCATCTCTTGCATGGGACCTAGAAATTTACCCAATGACACACATGTGATTTTTTTCAACCAACTTTAGTGCATTGGAGCATGTGCTTGTAGTTCAAATTTGAATTATGCACATAAAATGCCTAGAAAACCCAGTTAATGTATAAAAAAGGCCAAACGAACCCCGAAAAATTCCAAGATTGAACACAACACTCCTGGTTTTCTATGTTGACACTAGAATTTTTTTGAAAGAAATAAGAGTCAACAGATATCGTCCCATCCCGAAAGGTGGTACGTTCCCTATCGAAACCATCAGGCTTGTTGTGAGAAGCTCTACTTTTTTAGAATCTTATACCCAAACCTGCCCCAAATGGGACAAAATTTTCACCACGGCATGTTAATGCCGCTCCATGATAGCATGCCAAGTTTCATGAATTTCAGACGAGTTTTGGATTTACTAGAATTTAAAAACCAGGTATCTCAACATTTTGCCGGCAATCAACAGTTCCCTGGTGTTTGAAATTCATTCCCATCTCTTGCATGGGACCTAGAAATTCACCCAAGGACACACATGTGATTTTTCAACCAACTTTAGTGCATTGGTGTAACATCCCAAATTTTCAATTTGGAATGTTATACATTAGATCATCAATGCATATCATATTTTATTTTGCTTTTGGTCTTGATCCTAGAAAATTCTACGCAACTCAAGGACCCACGGAGAGAGTTGGGGATTTCGTTATTTTCATATTTGAGTTTTCTCAAATTTTGAGAATAGGATCATTTGATTTTAATTATTTTATCATCAATTATTTCTATTACAAAAATATGAGAGAGGGAATAAAATGACTTTCCCAAAATAAAGAAATATTGAGGATTTAATAATAAAATCAAATAAGATTTTGTTTCGGAGTTTTTCGTTATTTTATTTGAATTTAGGAAAAATGTGCATTTTTCCAAATTGCATTTAGGCCCCAAATAAATGATCACCTTGTGCGGCTTGATTTTAGAAGCCCAGGAAAATTTATTTCGGGATTTTTCGAGTCCGTTTAGTATTTCTTTTTATTTTTCTTCTGCGCGTAATTATTTAAAAAAAATCGCACCAACCCACGGGCCGTGTCCGACCGGGGCTCCGGCCTGACTAGCCTTTATAAGTCGGCCCACCCCTGGGCCGAAACCCTAGCCTCGAGCCGCCCCAGCCCCAGCCCCACCCGAGCCGCCGCTGCAGCCGCGCCTCGCCGCCGCCCTTCGACGCCGCCTCGCCGGACGCCGCCGCCTCGCCAAACCCGCCGCCCGAGGTCGCCTCGAAATCCGTGCCGCCGTTTTTTTGAAAAGCCGTTTGGTTTTTCGTCGGTTTTTTTTAGTTTCGGTTTTTTTAAATAGATCGATTTTTTTTCCGATTTATTTATTTAGCGAGCGTTCGTCCGTTCGTTCGTTCTAGCAAACGTTCGTCATTTTTTCTTTTTCTCGGATTAAATCCGTGATTTTCTAATCGCGATTTCTGTTCGCGATTTCTGATCGAATTTTCGTTTTAGTATAACTTTTCGCTCGTTTATCGGAATCAGGCGATTCAAGCGCCTGGAGTTTCGTCTCGAAACCCTCTATCCGTTTAACCAACTTAAACAAGTTTTTGCTACTGTAAAATTTGACTTAGATCCAGATTAGTAGAACAAAGTTGTTTTCTTTCGCTATTTGACTTTGGTTGCTTCGTTTGATTTGATTCTTTTTGCACACCGGAGTTCTTAAGTTGAACTTTCTGGTTAGATCTCTTATTTGACTTTTACATGTGCATTAGATGAGTGCTTATTGTATGCTTGTTTGTTTGTCTGCGATAGAATACCCGGAGTGCGCCGCCTGTTACTTCGAATCGCTAGGTTTCGCGGATCATCAGCAAGGCAAGTAACACTTTGATCATACCTCTTACTACCCAATTTTATTGCATTAGATCAATCCTCAAACATTGCATGATTAGGATCTAATTAAATTGTGGGATGGGAAGTAGTTGAGGTAGCACCTATTACCTGTTATATTATCAAACCTTTGGGAGTTACTTCGACGTTTGCCTATTATGCCATGCTATGCTAGTAGACGTGGATTGGGTGAGTGATATCCATGACAGATGTGAGTTTGTTAATTAATGGTTTATCTAAGGTGGCAACTTAAACACACATCTGGGTGGATTGAGGTACCTGGGTATTCCAGGATTGCCTGTTTTTCTTTATGGACCGCCACCCAGGCCCAAAGGGATCATGAGATTTTTCATACTAGAAACTTCCCTGTGCAGCCACAAGCTATTATGGGCTCTAGCATAGTTGATTAAGTCGTGCGAACTCTTACAGGGTAGACTAGCAGATGTAGGGGAAAGTAGGTGTAACGGTCTATCCATCGTAAGGTGCTAGCGCTTCTGAAAGACTATGTCTCGATCATCCGTTTCTCAAACACCATGTAGTACGAGAAACCAAACGGAGGCGATCAAGTCTTGTGGGGAAAAGTGCGCAAACCTCTCCAGAGTGTAATAAACTAATTATGATTAGTCGTGCCCCGGTTATGGACATCTTGAGTATCTAGTACCTGGATTATCATGTGAATCTCAACATGTTACTATAAAATTAATTTTGATGGGTTTGTTTAATGATGATGCTTAATTGGGATTGAGGATGCTGTCAACCATTCTCAATGTTTAACAATGTAACGCCCGGATAATCTTGCTACAGTAATCCCAAGCTAATCATGGCACGTCATCCCGATTACTGTTGCTATCCTCGCAATAATTCGAAACCGTTCAAATTCAAAATTCAAATTGATGAAAACAATAAAAGTTTTCAAAAATTTAAAATAAAATTGTTCGGTGGTTGGCGAATATTACAAAGGTAATTATAGTGCACCAGACATATTTTTATAAAATGGCTAAATGGATTAAATGATTTAAACAGAAAAGAAATAATAAAAGAAAATACAAAGGGGGGGAAATTCAAAACCAAAAACAAAAGAGAGTAAAAGCGCCCCCCCCCGGGCTTCGGCCCACCAGGCCGCTACCCGGCCGGCCCATCCCACAACCCCCCTGGCCTATATGGCCTCACCCCTGAAACCCTAGCCC
>NC_041384.1:368103380-368103937 GCF_002162155.2 Triticum dicoccoides | reverse complement strand
ACGTTCCCCCACTCCCCACTCCCCCTTCCCCCGATCCAGAATTGGATCGGGCGCTCGACGCCGCCGCCGCTCGGAGGCGCCCGAACCCCGCGCCCCGCCGCGCCTCTGTCCATCCCTGCCGGCTCCCGTCGCTCATCCTCGCCCCCTCTCTTCGTCGGACGCCGTCCACGCACGTCGCCGCCGTCCTCTTCGCTCGACGCCGTCGCCAAAGACCAACACGCCGGCCTGCTTCCTCCTCCCCATCGGACTGCCTCCACGTCGCCGGCCGTCCCCGTCTCCCTCCTCACGCCCGCTGCCTAGTCCCTACGACCCGCTGTGAGCCCCGCTTCCTCTCCTCTTCACCCCACGACGCGCTCACCGCGGCCGACGCACCGGCCACCGCCCCGCGCGCCCATGGCCACCGCGCTGTCCGCGCCCACCAGCGTCGTCCGGCTTCCGCGCCCGTGGTCACCCCCGATGCTGCATGCCCGTTGGCCGCCCACCGTGCACACGCGCACCACCCCGGCGCCTGCAACGTCCCGACCTGCAGCCACCCGCTCCTGCTGGCTGCACTACTA
>NC_041384.1:368101824-368102735 GCF_002162155.2 Triticum dicoccoides | reverse complement strand
GCCCCCACCGCGGCTGCGCTCTGCCTCGCCGGCGCCGCGCCGCTGGCCGTGCCCGAGGCCAGCTCCCGGGTTCCCCCGATCGGGCGCCCGCAGCGCCCAGCGCCCCTGCCCGTTCGGGTTGCACCCGTAACCTGCACACCCGCAAAGGCCCCTGGGGCCTATGACAAGCGGGCCCCTGCCCAGAACGTTTTATTAAAAAAAAGGAATTAAAATTAATAATAATAAAAATAATTAATTAATTAATTAATTAAGGAATTAATTAAGTTAATTAATTATAATTAGATTAATCGAATTAACTAATTAGTCTAATTAAACTGTGATTAGTTTAGCTAAAACCTGATTAGCCTAAACAGGGTATGACAGGTGGGCCCCGCTGGACCCACACGTCAGTTTGACCAGTCAACGCCCCTGTTGACTGCTGACGTCATGCTGACGTCATGATGGCGCCAGCAAACATTGTTTTGGATAAGGTTGGATTTAAATGAATAAATAAAATCAGAAAATGATTTAAATCTTTAGAAAATCATATCTTTTAATCGGTAACTCGGACGAAAATACTTTCTACATGAAAGTTGCTCAGAACGACGAGACGAACCCGGATACGCAGCCCGTTCATCCACCACACACCTCTAACATACCAAACACGCAACTTTCCCCCTCCGGTTCTTCTGTCCGAAAACGCGAAACCCCGGGAATACTTTCCCGGATGTTTCCCCCCTTCGTCGGTATCACCTACTACCGCGATTGGGCACACCTAGCATCGTTACTTGTCATGTCATGCATCGATATGCATTTGTTTGCATTGTATTCATTATTTCTTCCCCCTCTTCTCTCCGGTAGACTACGAGACCGACGCTGCTGCTGCCCAGTTCGACTACGGAGTTGACGACCCCTCCTTCTTGCCAGAGCAA
>NC_041384.1:368092878-368100690 GCF_002162155.2 Triticum dicoccoides | reverse complement strand
CCCCCCCCTTGATCACCAGATATCGCCTATTCTACTCTATACTGCTTGCATTAGAGTAGTGTAGCATGTTACTGCTTTCAGTTGATCCTATTCTGATGCATAGCCTGACATTGTTGCTACATCTATTGATACCTTACCTGCAATCCTAAATGCTTAGTATAGGATGCTAGTTTATCATCATTGGCCCTACATTCTTGTCAGTCTGCCTTGCTATACTATCGGGCCGTGATCACTTGGGAGGTGATCACGGGTATATACTATACATACATACATACTATACAGATGGTGACTAAAGTCAGGTCAGCTCGAAGAGTACCCGCGAGTGATTCACGGATTGGGGGCTGAAAGGACCTTTGTCCCGACGGCCCTCTGTGTGGATCTTTGTGGCGGAGCGACAGGGCAGGTTGAGACCACCTAGGAGACAGGTGGGCCTGGCCCTGTTCGGCGTTCGCGGATATTTAACGCGCTTAACGAGATCTTGGTATTTGATCTGAGTTGGCTACGAGCCTATACGCACTAACCATCTACGTGGGAGTAGTTATGGGTATCCCGACGTCGTGGTATCAGCCGAAGCACTTCAGACGTCAGCGACGGAGCGGCGCGCGCCGAATTGGACTGGAACGCCACTAGGCTAGGTCTGCTTTCGGCCGCCCTCGCAACGTGCAGGTGTGCTATGGGCGATGGGCCCAGACCCCTGTGCGCTTAGGTTTAGACCGGCGTGCTGGCCTCTCTGTTGTGCCTAGGCGGGGCTGCGACGTGTTGATCTTCCGCGGCCGGGCATGACCCAGGAAAGTGTGTCCGGCCAAATGGGATCAAGCGTGTTGGGTAAGTTGGTGCACCCCTGCAGGGAAGTTAATCTATTCGAATAGCCGTGATCTTCAGTAACAGGACAACTTGGAGTTGTACCTTGACCTTATGACAACTAGAACCGGATACTTAATAAAACACACCCTTCCAAGTGCCAGATACAACCGGTGGTCGCTCTACCTCAGGGATATGAGGAGGGGATCGCCGGGTAGGATTATGCTATGAGATGCTACTTGGAGGACTTCAATCTACTCTCTTATACTTGATGCAAGACGAAGGCTGCCAGAAGCGTAGTCTTCGACAGGATTAGCTATCCCCCTCTTATTCTGGCATTCTGCAGTTCAGTCCACTAATATGGCCTCCTTAAACATATACCCATGCATATGTAGTGTAGTTCCTTGCTTGCGAGTACTTTGGATGAGTACTCACGGTTGCTTTCTCCCCCCTTTTCCCCCCTTTCTTTCGTTCTGGTTGTCGCGACCAGATACTGGAGTCCAGGAGCCAGACGCCACCGTCGACGACGACCCCTACTACACCGGAGGTGCCTACTACTACGTGCAGCCCGCTGACGACGACCAGGAGTAGTTTAGGAGGATCCCAGGCAGGAGGCCTGCGCCTCTTTCGATCTGTATCCCAGTTTGTGCTAGCCTTCTTAAGGCAACTTGTTTAACTTATGTCTGTACTCAGATATTGTTGCTTCCGCTGACTCGTCTATGATCGAGCACCTGTATTCGAGCCCTCGAGGCCCCTGGCTTGTATTATGATGCTTGTATGACTTATTTATGTTTTAGAGTTGTGTTGTGATATCTTCCCGTGAGTCCCTGATCTTGATCGTACACATTTGCGTGCATGATTAGTGTACGATTGAATCGGGGGCGTCACAAGTTGGTATCAGAGCCGACTGCCTGTAGGAATCCCCCTTCCACACTCCTTGGCCGAAGTCGAGTCTAGACATTACAAAAACTTTTACTAACTTGGCTGTGTGCCTTACGGGCCCACGTCGCCATTGGGTGGTACTAGGATCTTTTACTCCTCGACCTTTACTCTGGGACTCTGAACTCTTTTCTACTCGGGTTAAACGAATTTACTAACTCTAACATTAGGATCCCGTTACCACGTTCACCCCGAAGTTGGATAAGCCATAGTTATTCTGTAGGATAGCATTTTGAATAGTGCCCATGTTGTCATTTGACTCCATTGAAACATCTTTGTTTTCAGATGGAACCCACGAGGCAGGTCGTGCGCCACACTGCGGCCATTGGTGCCTCAGGATCACCTGCTGTGCTAGCTGATATGATGACCTATCTGGGTTATCGCTGGCACCCTGAGTACACCGTCTACGAGGAGTACCAGGACTTTAACCAGGAGCAGTACCGTGCCATCGTCCATCTCTACTCTCGGGAGTATGAGTCCACTACCGTGCTGCACACCGCTCATGGTGTTGGAGTGACCATCGAGATGGCAGTCCACGATGCTGCTCATGCTGCTCTGACACGTCTTCGTGGAGAGTATCAGGCGTTGGACACTTCCCCTTTCAGACACATTCCTATCGCATCTGACGTTGGCGCGGAGGGATACTACACTGCCGCCTACTCCACCGTCACCCGAGAGCCCTTCCACCATCAGCGCCGGGTTCTGCATGCTGATGGGCTGGACCGAGCTAACAGAGCTCTTCGCCATGAGTTGTACACCACTCGTCAGCACCTTTACAGGGCTCTGACGCGGTTGCACCCCTTTGTCCGGTCTGGACAGCTGCCGCGTTCTGCGATCTACCCAGCCAGGACCGTGATGCCCCACGGTGTCGGATGGCCAGAGGTGGGAGGCTACTCTCCCGCACTTGGTCCTCTTCTGCCACCTGAGCGTCAAGTTCTACACCAGAGTATCCGCGGCACCCAGGCCACTGACGTGGAGGACTATCCGTTGCCTCACTACCAGCTGTCAGGTTACAGCTACCTTCACAGTACCTCCTGGGACTGATGTAGTCTTGCTCATTAGTATTAGATGCATTCGCGAGCCTGCGTGCCGCCTATAATGACTTAGTCTATGTACTGAACTCTGTGTACTGAGCTCTATGTCCGCCCCCTTTTGTAAGTTATGCTGACTATCTATGTGGTATCTGTCGTGCTCCTTTCATTATGCATGTTTCATCATGAATGACTCTTGTCTATGCAAATTTCTCAATACTGAACTACCCCTGTTATATATTAGCAGGATGGTTAGACCAGCTGGTCGTGGTCGTGGTGGCAACTTCCCACCACCGCCTGAGTACATGGCTGGTATGATCCAACAGCTTGAGATGAATCGCCAGTTCATGGAAAACATGATGGCTCAGTTTCCTCGCCCCAATATGAACCAGCATCCAAACACAACCACTCTGCAGGATTTCATACGCCTCAACCCAAGTGTGTACCGCAGCTCAACCCAGCCGCTTGATGCTGATGACTGGCTCCGTGACATCACCTATGAGATGGAGTCTGCTGATGTAGCCCCTGCCAGCTATGTCACTTTTGCTTCATTCTTTCTAAAGGGACCCGCAGCGCAATGGTGGGACAGCCACAGGCGTACTCTGCCAGTTGGGACAATCATCTCCTGGCCAGACTTTCAGGCTGCCTTCCGTGCCCGCTTCATTCCTCAGGGAGTCATGGACAGGAAGAAGCGTGAGTTCCGCAACCTCACACAGGGCAACAAAACTGTGGAAGCTTATCAGCGGGAGTTTCTGGACTTATCCCGCTATGCTGAAGAAGACATTGCAACTGATGCTCGCAGACAGGAGAAGTTCCGTGAAGGCCTTCAAGCTGACATCAAGCTCACACTTCTAGTGCATGACTTTGCCGATTTCGCCACCTTGGTGAACAAGGCCATCAATGTCGAGACTGGTCTGCAAGAACACTAGAGCTCTCAAAGGCGCAACCGTGACACGGGCTCATCTTCGGGCCCGCCCTCGCAGAAGCGTAAGATATGGATCCCGAACAGCATGTACCGTCCAACTGCACCTGCCCCAAGGCAGTCTTATGCTGCACCTCGTCTGCCGGCTGCTCCAACTAGGCAGCCGAGGCTTCCAGCTCCACCACCCCAAGCTCCTGTTCCTACCCCCGAGAATGGGTTGTGCTTCAGGTGCGGACAACCAGGGCACCGTGCTAGGGAATGCAACCAGAAACAGAATCAACTGGCCCTTCCAGCAACTGGCCGTGGGAACAACCAGGCCCGCAACAACAATGCCAAGTCTTATGGCCGTGTTCATGCCAACCACATTGATCTGAATGAAGCTCAAGACCAGCCTGCTACTGTGATGGGTACACTCCTCGTAAATTCAGTACCAGCATCCGTTTTATTTGATACAGGTGCATCGCATTCATTCATGTCAGAAGAATTTGCATACAAGCACGATGTTAAATTTGAGCAGATGAACACTTCGGTAGTGGTAAAAACCCCCGCGGGACAATGTCAGACCTCCATGGTTGGCATTGACGTCCCTGTGGAAATCGAAGGGTTGGAGTTTCGTGCCTCGCCCATTATACTGAAGTCGTCTAACATTGACCTCATTCTGGGAATGGATTGGTTAAAGGCGCATACTGCTTCTATCGTTTGCGCCACTAAGACCGTCCATCTGCTACACCCTTCTGATGAAATAATTAGCTACGATGCTCATCTGGTTCGTAATGCCGAGGCCAGGCTTTATGCCTTAAACGCATTGAACGTTGCACCACTCAAGGACATTGAAAACATTCCCGTCGTGCGTGAATTCCTAGACGTCTTTCCTGAAGAACTCCCAGGGATTCCCCCTGCTAGAGCTGTCGAATTCGTCATCGACTTGAAACCAGGCACCACTCCTATAGCCAAGCGACCCTACAAGATGCCGCCGCATGAACTCCTTGAGCTTAAGGAGGAAATCGATAATTCTCTTCGAAGTGGTTTCATTCGCCCAAGTTGCTCTCCTTGGGGAGCACCTTCTCTCTTTGTCAAGAAGAAAGATGGGACAAACCGATTGGTCCAAGACTACCGTCCTATAAATCAAGCTACCATTCAGAATAAGTATCCTCTTCCTCGGATCAATGATCTGTATGATCAATTGGCTGGATCATCAGTGTTCTCTAAACTCGACTTGAGGTTGGGTTACCACCAGATCCGTGTTCGTGAGGAAGATATCCCCAAGACCGCATTCGTGACTCGATACGGATCTTACGAGTACACCGTCATGTCTTTCGGCTTAACCAATGCTCCAGCCACCTTCTCTCGCCTGATGAACTATATATTCATGGATTACCTCGACAAGTTCGTTGTGGTTTATCTGGATGATATTCTGGTATTTTCCAAGAACGAAGAGGAGCATGCTGAACATCTTCGCCTCGTGCTGGAAAAGCTACGAGAGCATCAACTTTATGCCAAGTTCTCCAAATGTGAATTCTGGCTTCCCGAAGTAACCTATCTCGGGCATGTCATCTCTAAGGATGGTATTGCCGTCAACCCTGAACGAGTTCAGGCTATTCTCGATTGGACTCCTCCGAAGAACGTTAAGCAAGTCAGAAGTTTTCTCGGTCTCGCCAGCTACTGCCGTCGATTCGTCGAGAACTTCTCCAAGATTGCCAGGCCTCTGACTAACCTATTGCATAAGGGCGTCAAGTTCCAATGGACAGACAAATGTCAGGAAAGCTTCCAGGCACTCAAAGACAAGTTGACTTCTGCCCCAGTACTAGCTCCACCTGATACTAAGAAGGACTTCGTCATTTACTGCGACGCTTCCCGTCAAGGATTAGGCTGTGTCCTAATGCAAGAGCGCAAAGTGGTTGCTTATGCCTCTCGTCAATTGCGCCCTCACGAAGAGAACTACCCAGTTCACGACCTCGAACTTGCTGCTGTCATTCATGCACTAAAACAGTGGCGACATTACCTACTCGGTAATCGTTGCGAGATCTTCACTGACCACCAAAGTCTGAAGTATCTGTTTACTCAGCCAGACCTGAACCTCCGTCAGCAGAGATGGATGGAGACTGTTGCAGACTTTGATTTGGGTATTTCCTATACCCCAGGCAAGGCTAATGTAATGGCTGATGCCTTGAGCCGCAAGTCTTACTGCAACCACCTCCAGGTTCACAAAGTTCAGCCCTCACTTGTTGAAGAATTCAGAAAGCTAAACCTCCATATTGTTCCTCCGGGTGCACTCGCTCCCCCTCCTCCGGAGTTCCGCAAGATGAATCTCCGTGTTGTTTCCCAGGGATCCCTCTATACCCTGGCTGTTGAACCCGATCTCGTGGGCACCATAAAGACAATGCAGGGATTTGACTCTGAAGTCTACAAGGTTAAGCAAGACCTCAAAGAAGGAAGTCCCTCATCCTTCACTATTGCTGATGATGGCGCCTTGTACTTCAAAGGCCGCCTAGTGGTGCCGTGTAAGAAGGAAAACCTGAATATGACTCAGGAGGTTATGAAAGAAGCTCATGATACGCCTCTATGTATCCACCCTGGTAGTACAAAGATGTACCAAGACATCCGCCAGAGATTCTGGTGGTCTAACATGAAGCAAGACATTGCTCGTTATGTTGCTGAATGTGACGTTTGCCATCGTATCAAAGCAGAACATCAAAGGCCTGCTGGAACTCTGCAACCTATATCTATTCCTGAATGGAAATGGGACCATGTCGAGATGGACTTCGTTACTGGTTTCCAAATCGCAAAAGGGTAATGATGCTATTCTTGTCGTCATTGACCGACTTTCTAAGGTTGCACATTTTCTGGCGGTCAAAGAAACGATCACTGCTAGTCAGCTTGCAACTCTCTACATGTCCAGAATTGTTTCGCTTCACGGTATTCCACTGGTTATCAGTTCAGACCGTGGCAGTTTATTCACTTCAAGATTCTGGGCAAGTTTCCAAGAAGCTATGGGCACTCATCTGTCTTTCAGCACTGCGTTTCATCCGCAGTCACAAGGGCAAGTTGAACGTGTCAACCAAGTTCTCGAAGACATGCTTCGAGCTTGTGTTATTTCCTTCGGCAAGAAATGGGAGGAATCTCTTCCGTATGCTGAGTTCTCTTATAATAATAGTTATCAAGCTAGTCTGAAGATGGCCCCCTTCGAAGTGTTATATGGACGAAAGTGCCGAACCCCTCTGAACTGGTCAGAAACTGGGGAACGTCCACTCTTTGGTCCGGATATTATCCAACATGCCGAAGATCAAGTCCGCATTATTCGCGAGAATCTCAAGACTGCTCAGTCACGCCAAAAGAGTAATTATGACCGTCATCATAAAGACATGGTCTATCAACCTGGCGAGAAGGCCTATCTTCGAGTTACACCAATGAAGGGTGCTCACCGCTTCGGGATCAAGGGCAAGCTAGCTCCCCGCTATATTGGTCCTTTCACTATCCTCGAGAGGCGTGGAAAAGTGGCATATCAATTGGAGCTTCCGCCGAACCTTTCTCAGGTTCACGATGTGTTCCATGTGTCACAACTCCGCCGTTGCTTCAAGGACCCAATCCGAGCTGTGGATCATGAAGTGCTCAAATTGCAACAGGACCTCTCCTATAAAGAGCATCCTGTCCGCATTCTTGACCAAGCTGAACGCCGCACACGCCAGAAGGCGATCAAGTTCCTCAAGGTCCAGTGGTCGAATCACTCTGAAGACGAAGCCACCTGGGAACGCGAGGATCGCCTGCGTGATGAATACCCCGCACTGTTTCCTTCTACGTCCTAAAATCTCGGGACGAGATTTCTTGTAGTGGAGGAGATTTGTAACGCCCGGATAATCTTGCTACAGTAATCCCACGCTAATCATGGCACGTCATCCCGATTACTGTTGCTATCCTCGCAATAATTCGAAACCGTTCAAATTCAAAATTCAAATTGATGAAAACAATAAAAGTTTTCAAAAATTTAAAATAAAATTGTTCGGTGGTTGGCGAATATTACAAAGGTAATTATAGTGCAACAGACATATTTTTATAAAATGGCTAAATGGATTAAATGATTTAAACAGAAAAGAAATAATAAAAGAAAATACAAAGGGGGGG
>NC_041384.1:368028198-368092175 GCF_002162155.2 Triticum dicoccoides | reverse complement strand
CCGCGGCTACGCTCTGCCTCGCCGGCGCCGCGCCGCTGGCCGTGCCCGAGGCCAGCTCCCGGGTTCCCCCGATCGGGCGCCCGCAGCGCCCAGCGCCCCTGCCCGTTCGGGTTGCGCCCGTAACCTGCACACCCGCAAAGGCCCCTGGGGCCTATGACAAGCGGGCCCCTGCCCAGAACGTTTTATTAAAAAAAAGGAATTAAAATTAATAATAATAAAAATAATTAATTAATTAATTAATTAAGGAATTAATTAAGTTAATTAATCATAATTAGATTAATCAAATTAACTAATTAGTCTAATTAAACTGTGATTAGTTTAGCTAAAACCTGATTAGCCTAAACAGGGTATGACAGGTGGGCCCTGCTGGACCCACACGTCAGTTTGACCAGTCAACGCCCCTGTTGACTGCTGACGTCATGCTGACGTCATGATGACGTCAGCAAACACTGTTTTGGATAAGGTTGGATTTAAATGAATAAATAAAATCAGAAAATGATTTAAATCTTTAGAAAATCATATCTTTTAATCCGTAACTCGGACGAAAATACTTTCTACATGAAAGTTGCTCAGAACGACGAGACGAACCCGGATACGCAGCCCGTTCGTCCACCACACACCTCTAACATACCAAACACGCAACTTTCCCCCTCCGGTTCTTCTGTCCGAAAACGAGAAACCCCGGGAATACTTTCCCGGATGTTTCCCCCCTTCGTCGGTATCACCTACTACCGCGATTGGGCACACCTAGCATCGTTACTTGTCATGTCATGCATCGATATGCATTTGTTTGCATTTTATTCATTATTTCTTCCCCCTCTTCTCTCCGGTAGACTACGAGACCGACGCTGCTGCTGCCCAGTTCGACTACGGAGTTGACGACCCCTCCTTCTTGCCAGAGCAATCAGGCAAGCCCCCCCTTGATCACCAGATATCGCCTATTCTACTCTATACTGCTTGCATTAGAGTAGTGTAGCATGTTACTGCTTTCAGTTGATCCTATTCTGATGCATAGCCTGACATTGTTGCTACATCTATTGATACCTTACCTGCAATCCTAAATGCTTAGTATAGGATGCTAGTTTATCATCATTGGCCCTACATTCTTGTCAGTCTGCCTTGCTATACTGGCCGTGATCACTTGGGAGGTGATCACGGGTATATACTATACATACATACATACTATACAGATGGTGACTAAAGTCGGGTCAGCTCGAAGAGTACCCGCGAGTGATTCACGGATTGGGGGCTGAAAGGACCTTTGTCCCGACGGCCCTCTGTGTGGATCTTTGTGGCGGAGCGACAGGGCAGGTTGAGACCACCTAGGAGACAGGTGGGCCTGGCCCTGTTCGGCGTTCGCGGATATTTAACGCGCTTAACGAGATCTTGGTATTTGATCTGAGTTGGCTACGAGCCTATACACACTAACCATCTACGTGGGAGTAGTTATGGGTATCCCGACGTCGTGGTATCAGCCGAAGCACTTCAGACGTCAGCGACGGAGCGGCGCGCGCCGAATTGGACTGGAACGCCACTAGGCTAGGTCTGCTTTCGGCCGCCCTCGCAACATGCAGGTGTGCTATGGGCGATGGGCCCAGACCCCTGTGCGCTTAGGTTTAGACCGGCGTGCTGGCCTCTCTGTTGTGCCTAGGTGGGGCTGCGACGTGTTGATCTTCCGCGGCCGGGCATGACCCAGGAAAGTGTGTCCGGCCAAATGGGATCAAGCGTGTTGGGTAAGTTGGTGCACCCCTGCAGGGAAGTTAATCTATTCGAATAGCCGTGATCTTCGGTAACAGGACAACTTGGAGTTGTACCTTGACCTTATGACAACTAGAACCGGATACTAAATAAAACACACCCTTCCAAGTGCCAGATACAACCGGTGGTCGCTCTACCTCAGGGATATGAGGAGGGGATCGCCGGGTAGGATTATGCTATGAGATGCTACTTGGAGGACTTCAATCTACTCTCTTATACTTGATGCAAGACGGAGGCTGCCAGAAGCGTAGTCTTCGACAGGATTAGCTATCCCCCTCTTATTCTGGCATTCTGCAGTTCAGTCCACTAATATGGCCTCCTTAAACATATACCCATGCATATGTAGTGTAGTTCCTTGCTTGCGAGTACTTTGGATGAGTACTCATGGTTGCTTTCTCCCCCCCTTTTCCCCCCTTTCTTTCGTTCTGGTTGTCGCGACCAGATACTGGAGTCCAGGAGCCAGACGCCACCGTCGACGACGACCCCTACTACACCGGAGGTGCCTACTACTACGTGCAGCCCGCTGACAACGACCAGGAGTAGTTTAGGAGGATCCCAGGCAGGAGGCCTGCGCCTCTTTCGATCTGTATCCCAGTTTGTGCTAGCCTTCTTAAGGCAACTTGTTTAACTTATGTCTGTACTCAGATATTGTTGCTTCCGCTGACTCGTCTATGATCGAGCACCTGTATTCGAGCCCTCGAGGCCCCTGGCTTGTATTATGATGCTTGTATGACTTATTTATGTTTTAGAGTTGTGTTGTGATATCTTCCCGTGAGTCCCTGATCTTGATCGTACACATTTGCGTGCATGATTAGTGTACGATTGAATCGGGGGCGTCACAAACAACCACCATGATAGTTAAATAAATTTATTCCTTTGCAGTAGGGAAAAATTGGCTTTACGCAAAACTATAACCATAGAGCTTTCCACCAGCCAAATATGCATATAGTATAGCTGTTTCATTCCATTACTCTCTATGTGTTACCATGCCAGCATATTCCATGTGCTGACCCATTTCGGGCTGCAACGTTAATGTTGCAAACTTTTCAGACGACGATTAAGGAGTTTTTAGGTCGTGGTTCTATACTCAGTGATGCCGTTGGAGTTGATGGACTCACTTATCTTCCAAGCCTTCCGCTGTTATCGTTATTAGATGGCCTTAAGCCATATTTATTGTAATAAGTTCTCTATGGAGACACTCGATGTAATAAGTGTGTGATTGCTACTCTGTTATAAATGCTCTGAGTACTGTGTGGTGTCAGCATTACTGATCCAGGGATGACACCGGAGCACAGAGATTGGACCATTTGAGGTCTGGTCGCTACAATTGGAGCATGTGCTCGTAGTTCAAATTTGAACTATGCACATAAAATGCCTGGAAAACCTAGTTAATGTATAGAAAGGCCAAACAAACCCTGAAAAATTCATTCCCATTTTTTGCATGGCACCTAAGCATGCACTGTAGGACACAGATTTGATTTTTCAACCAATTTGTATGGACTGGAGCATGTGCATGTAGTTTAATTTTGAATTGTGCACCTGAAATGGCTAGAAAACCAGTTTTATGTATGAAATGTCCAAAGGAACCCTGAATAATTCCAAATCTTTTACGACACAAATATAGTTGCACGTTCACTGCAGATAAAAGGTCTTGCAATTCAAACAGCGTCCATTGCCGCTGTGACCCCATTTTGTAATTCAAATCAAGTAGATCGCACATAGTTTATTATCACCAACCGTGTGAGATGTAGTACAAAATATCTTGGAGCATCGTCGGTGTATAGTACGCCTATGGCTTACGCGAGAAGGTGCGTCCGCTACAGTCCATAGCCGGTGTGTCAAGCACACTAGCTCGCTCCCCCAAAACTCCCGCCTCTGCATCCCTCGCAATCTCGAAAATATCTACTTCCTGGAAGGTTTTAATGTTTGATAGCACACGATTAGTATGTGCGGACCATGTGCGATGTTTGTTACTCCCGCTCTGCTTCAGTCCCTTGATTCAAATTTTTAGTAGCCCCTGCATTTTACTCCTACCTCTGCATCCCTCGCAATCTCAAAAATATCTGCTCGCTCTTGATCCAAATTTTCAGTAGCCCCACCTTGTCACTCCCTCCTAGTAAAATTTACAGTTGCCGCAGTATTTCCTCAAACACAAACTCCGCTCACACAGACACACACAACCCTCGAAACCATTGGTATGTCGCCGCCATCGCCGGCGCCTCCATCCTCAACCTCTGCATGTGTGCCTGGAAGCTCGAGTAGCCAATGGCCAAAAAGAGGTTTATCGCGGCCTTTTCGCCCGACGCCGGCGAGGTGGCCGCCGAGGTGTCCCCGTCATTCTTCGCGGGCCCGATCCACCCGCCGCCGCGCCCCTATGCTGGTTCGAGGACTTCCCCTTTCTCCCCCGGACCCGGCAGCTGATGAAGTCCTACCTCGGGGTTCGGCAGCGGCGGTGGGGGACGTAGGTCGCCGAGATTACAGATAGAGAGACCCACACCCGCAGGTGGCTCGGTAGCTTCCACACGGCTAAGCTCGCGGCCATGGAGTACGACCGCTGGTAGGTCCGCTACCACGGCGCGGTGGCCAGGCTCAATTTCCCCTTCGGCACATGTCCGGTCAACCTCGTTCCACCGAAGCCAGGGGTGGGGAGCTCGGCTATGGCGCGGGAGGACCGCAAGGCGTGGGAGCGTCTCGAGGCCGAGGCCGCCGATGAGGCCTACATGCAAGAGCTCTGCCGGGAGCACCCGGAGCTCGTGGAGGCGGAGCGGGCGATCTTTGCAAGCGTGGAGGGCGGCGAGGTTATCACGATCTCATCCGATGACGAGGTCGAAGGCGGAGAGGACGGCGGCGCGGAGGGCGGCTAGGTTATCGCGCTCTCCTCTGATGATGAGGTCCAAGACGGTGGCGACGGCGGCGCAGAGGGTGGCGAGGTGGGCCCCGAGGACGAGGAGATCGACGTCAATGAGTGATGAGTGCCTTCCCCAACGATCCTGACGAGGGTACTGGCCCAGATCCGGCTCGCGACACACCGTACATGACGAGGAAGGATTGGCTCGACCTCTACTTCGACAAAAAGTAGTTTAGCTTAGTTTAAATTTATGTTTTATGTTTGGTTATGCAAAACTATGTATGTTTATGTTTGAATGCATGCTACTTTCGGTTCAACCTGCTTTGTACTTGATCAAATTGAAGTTTACAACCTTAAGTTTAGGGGATCGACTAGAAAAGGCCAAAAATTGATGGAGTATATATATATCCACTAAGGGTTTTAGTCCTTTAACTTTTTAAGAATCTCCAAGACATGTCCTTATGACTTGTTTATTTCAATTCTTCACAATGTGATGCTCTATATCTGCAACTATTTGCCGTGCAGTTCAATTTCATCAATAACAATTTCAACAATACCACTATGAATTACGATATTTGGTTGCTGTTAAGAATATTGCAGTTAACATGCCTTTTCATTTTTCAATTGTTGTTTAGCAACATGCATTGTACTGAATGAATACATATGGAATCCAGGCTACATAGCAACAAGGAAGAGTGTTACCTTAATGTTCTGATGATGTCTAGATATACATGTAATAAAATCTTATATAATGGGATGGATGGAGTGTTGTACTACATCATTTTTCAATTGTTGTTTAGCTTCTAATATTAACTTGGTGCTTTTAGGTACATATATCATTACCAAAGATCCATACTTTGACCCTTTCTGACTATGGGGCTATGAGATATTCATGAACCAGCATCAAGTGAGGAAACTGATAAAGATTGTTATTAAAATGGGTCAAAATATGTCAATCGAACTATTTGTTTACACTTTATGCAATACAACAGTGAACTGCATGATGGTAAGTAAGAACCCTGTAGCCTTTTTTTACTGCCTGTAATGAGTTGTATTAGATGACAATATCAGAATATTTTTCTTTGCAGTGGATCCTGAAGCAGTTTACTCAAGATTACCTCTCAAACTACATGATTGGCGGTCGGCCATCACAAGGGGTTGGACTAGAGTCTTGCATGCCTTCTGCATCCAGGAGATCACAATAGGGCCATTCCTCTTCACCTTGTTCAGCAACTGGAATGTCTGTCGCCTCTTTCTTTACCATCTGTAATAATACAAGTATAGAAACCTGGTACATCATTCTTTATTTGGTGCTTCTGTAATTCTTAAACATATGTACCTGTGAATCGAATAATGCATTGGTTGTTTGAACCTGATGGATATGAAGAAAGCTATAGCCTACTTTCAAGTTTAAATTAGGTACAATTTTAAATAGCAGCAATTAAATTAGGGTGAAATTACATTGTGCAGGTCATTACGGCACACACGGTTGGTAAAACACAAACGTTTGTGATATACACCATAATCCGAGATGGTTCATAGAGAGGAAACGTGTGCAAGCATGCACACAGTTGCCGTTTGCAAAGCGTGTGTGATGTCAGACACTATCACATACGGTGCAGGAAAACTAAATGTGTGTGATTGGCTACCTATCGTACATGGTTTATAATCATGAACTCTTTGTGATGTGCCAGGCATCGTAATACTCCCGTGCCTAGAATATGCCTGGAAAACTCCCATGCATGGAATCTTCCTGGTTTCTGGCAGAACCACAAAACTCCAACTGTGATGGCAATGTGAGCACAAACGAGTAGCAAAGATGAAGCATTTGGGATATTCGAGATATCGGAAACGGTTATATAGGGACAACTATATGCATCAAGGCTCCCTATCCTTGACGGTTTCTAGGTCGTGTGGGAAGAACCCCCCTATCGCCCACACTCACTTGGCAACGGTTCCAAATGTCATCGCGGAAAGGGGTTAAAAACCGTTTGTTTAGGACCGACGTGCACTAGTGCGGACCACCCTCTTTCAAAATACTGGAATTGCACACATGAGTGAATAGTATTTCTCTATGTGATATCTTACATCATGTGCGGGCAACGAACACTGCATTGTATAGAAAGAAAAGTGTCATATCAATCTTTTACATAGACTGTGATCTTTTACATGGAATACAATCTGCCTACTTGCTTTGTGTCGCACTACCAGCACTCCACCCTTGAAGCTAAACATTATGCCACTCATAATTCCAAAGTTTATTTGTTCATATACGATTTTGATATGATTCTAATGTTCCTGCTTCAGTTTTGAAATGCGTGTGCACCCCTTATAGAGACATAAGAGGTTCGCATTTCTATGTGTGGTCTGGTCAGCATGGTTGGGGATGAACTTTGTATACACAGGGGTTTGTAGGGAGACACTATTCGAGTAGAATCTGCAATGCATTCCATAGATAATCTGACTACTTTTGAAGTCTTCATGAATCTCAGATACTGAACATCATCATAATGATTATGAGCTTGCGCGCATGAAAAGAATAAAGCAGAACAATGCCATGGCTGCCAAACTTGGCATTAAGGAAGAAAGATCTAGTTTGGATGCAATGCAATGCACACGCTCTCCACCTACAGATTTGTGTTCAGAATATGATCCTCACAATGATTCTGAGCTAGAGGGAGACCTAAGTCAATGTAGCTCCCTAGTGGAGGAGTCGGCAGCATATGCCCTATCTTATTCACCCATCAAGGTGCTTGCTGTAACTTTGCAAGGTTATATTGGTCTCACATATCTTGCAAAGGATGCTTTGCATTGCTTCTACTTTGTTGCACTGCCATTCGCTTAGTTTACAAATCGTCTATGTGAATATGTCATGCCTATCCATTTTGAGTACATATTCCCTCTATCATCATACCATATTTCTCCATTCAAATGTTGTTCTTGTGTATCATACGTTCAAAAGGAAGAGGGTGATTGCTGATCACGAAGGAGCACGAACAAAGTATTTGGCAAATATAATGACACCTGATAAATCAAATAACTCATTAGGTGTAGTGGCAATATCACCAGACCACAAAACACGACCCCAACTCTAGAGACTCTAGCCCTACAAATCTGGCCATCTATGATGCCCAAACTGAGCAGACCCCAATTGCAGCAAACAATATGATGATGCCAGTTAACATAGCACCAGCTCTACAACGCAAAACCCCCATTCCAGCAAAGAGTACACCAAATTCAGTTGCCAAATCCCTTTTCAAATGAGAGAGAGAGCCCCTATTGCAGCAAATAGGACTCCTATTCCACTTCTTTCCAGTTTAGAAGATGAACCATATATTGTTGTGAGGAACTTTTTGCGCACCTTTCCTTCATGGAAAGATTATACCACAGACAAAGAAAAGTCCAGTCTTCCTCCACAACTTACGTGTAAGTAATCTACTAATGTTATTCATGGTAATTAGTGTATATGTTTCTGCTGACAGAAGACAAAAGATTTCATTCTTTTAAATAGGCGAGGACCAAACTGGATAGTCAAGATGAGCAAGGCTTGGCTGCGCTTTTCAAGCACGCGTTGATGAAGTATCGTTACTACCTGAGGCAAGCGCACTTCGATGGCAAGCCTCTAAACGAAATTTTTGTAAAGTCTCCAGTGCTACATTTAGTAGACAGTGACTGGGTTAATCTTGTTACACATTGGTCTCGTCTGCAGCATAAGGTATTGTCTACGATACCAAATCATAATTTGAACTACATTTTCTGCATGTGCCTTACCGTCTCACTTGTATGAAAACTATTTGCAGAAGAATAGACCGCATACTCTCGCAACTATACTGCACACATCATTGCTCTTATGAGTACCTCTTACCCTATATCACCATACTTAGTTTCATAGCTAGCTGGTTGATTATGTAGCATTACTGCATATGTTAGTCTCCTTATCCTCCATCTGGTGGACATTATAAGATCCGTATTAACTCCTACATAAATTTAGAATCAACCCAATTCTTTTGAAGAGGTTTAGCTCTGCAGTCCTCTTGTAAGGACCGAACGTCTTGTATCACTATACTTACATTAACAGCTACTCCCTCTGTCCCATAAAATAAGAGCATTTTGTATAGTACACCAATGTACAAAACACACTTATATTATGGGAATGAGGGATTACTCTACATCTTATCTCCCTCGCCCACCAATTGTGTAGCATTACTCTGCATCTTATCTCGCTCACCCACCATTTACTAAAAATATCAGATCTATATGTAATCTTACCAAAAAGTTGAATATACAGACAATGCCAGTGCAGAAGTGTGGCCCACTGCTCTTGTTAGTACATTTTGTCCTATAACGCTTGTACTTACATGTATAGGTAGTTGGTTATGTAGCATCAATATGCATCTTATCTTCATTATCCTCTATCCCTTCCAGTATTATCATATCTATAATTACTCTCTACAAAATGTAGAGTACAATAATGCTTATGAAGAAGATTATGTGCTGAAATTCTTGAGTTATCCTTCCCTTGACATGGAGAAGGGCATTATAGAGCCTGTGTTAACTGTTAATGTAAGTCGGACCTTTTAGCTTTATCCTCAACTGCGGTTTAATTTCCTCACACTCCCTATCGTCAACTATTCTTCAGTTTGATGTTTCTATCAAAATGCATGTTCGCAAAAACAAAAAGTTCCAAGTTTTAGTTGTAAAACCAAATTCCTTATTCATACCACACACATTACTCAATATAGATCCAATGATTTTCTTTAGCCCTGCATGTATGGTTGTTTTTGTTGATCTGTAATCCAGTGTGTGGTGAAGCAGCCTATATTTGCACCTTGTCATTTCCTGCTTTATCTTACTGATGTGGCTGATGGTATGAACAACATACCATGCACATTAACCTAAATAGCTATGATGATTGTCTTTTTCCCTAAATATATGCTTGTTTTGTTGATGTGGTAATCCAGTAGTCTCGTGAATCTCCCTGCATTGCTACTTCTTGAGCTTGCGTTAATTTTTCCTTGAAGTAGAAAGGATGATGCAGCAAAGTAGAGACAAGTATTTTCCTCAGTTAAGAATCAAGGTATCAATCCAGTAGGAGGCACACGCAAGTCTCCAATCTATGCACCTGCACAAACTAACAAACACTTGCACTCAACGCGAAAAAGGGGTTGTCATCCCTTCACAGTCTCGAACAAGAGTGAGATCTAATAGAGATTGGTATACAAGATAAATAAAAAGGCAAACTAAAGTAAATATAAATAAAGTGCAGCAAGGTATTTTGGGTTCTTTTAGTTTATAGATCTGAAAATATATGATGGAAAATAGACCCAGGTGAGGGAGTCCTGGACTAAGGGGTCCTCGGGCGTCCGACCTGTTATCTATGGGCCGGACTGATGGGCTGTGGAGATACGAAGACCGAAGACTACACCCGTGTCCGAATAGGACTCCCCTTGGCGTGGAAGGCAAGCTTGGCGAACAACTATGAAGATTCCATATTATGTAACCAACTCTATGTAACCCTAGATCCCCCCGGTGTCTATATAAACCGGAGGACTTAGTCCGGATAGGGAATACTAAATACTGTAGTCATACAGGCTAGACTTCTAGGGATTTAGCTATTACGATCTCATGGTAGATCAACTCTTGTAACACTCATATTATCAAGATCAATCAAGCAGGAAGTAGGGTATTACCTCCATAGAGAGGGCCCGAACCTGGGTAAACAACGTGTCCCTTGTCTCCTGTTACCATCAACCTTCGACGCACAGTTCGGGACCCCCTACCTGAGATCCTCCGGTTTTCACACCGACACCGGGGCCATAGTTTCACTAGAGGCTTCTCTCTTGAAGAAACCATACGGTGGTTAAACAAATTACTGTTGAGCAATTCATAGAAAAGCGCAAAGTTATGATGATATCTAAGGAAATGATCATGAATATAGGCATCACGTCCATGATAAGTAGACGGAAATGATTCTGCATCTACTACTATTACTCCACACATCGACCGCTATCTAGCATGCATCTAGAGTATTAAGTTCCTAAGAACGGAGTAACTCCTTAAGTAAGATGACGTGATGTAGAGGGATGAACTCAAGCAATATGATATAAACCCCATCTTACTATCCTTGATGGCAACATACAATACGTGCCTCACTACCCCTTCTGTCATTCGGTGAGGACGCTGCAAGACTGAACCCAAAACTAAGCACCTCTCCCGTTGCAAGAAAAACCAATCTAGCTGGCCAAACCAAACCGAACGTTCGAAGAGAAATACAAAGATATCTTAATCATGCATAAAAGAGTTCAAAGAAGACTCGAATAATATTCATAGATAATCTGATCATAAGTCAACAATTCATCGAATCTCAACAAACACACTGCAAAAAAAGTATTACATCGAATAGATCTCCAAGAACATCGAGGAGAACATTGTATTAAAGATCAAAGAGAGAGAAGAAGTCATCTAGCTACTAGCTATGGACCCGTAGGTCTGTGGCAAACTACTCACACATCATCGGAAGGGCAGGAAGGTTGATGTACAGGCCCTTCGTGATTGAATCCCACTCCGACAGATTGCCGGAAAAGGCCCCAAGATGGATTTCATGGCAACAGAGCTTGCGGCGGCAGAAAAGTATTTTGGTGGACGCTTCTGGTGTTGGGGGAATATTTGAGAATTTATATTGCAAAGATTAGGGTTGGGAGACCTTCGAGGGGCCCACAAGCCCTCAAGGCACCCCCCTAGGGCATGCCTGGCAGGCTTGTGGCCTCCTCGCCAACCTTCTGGCCCTCTCTCCAAGTTGCGTAGGTGTCTTATGGTCCAAGAAAAATCATCGCGAAAGTTTTATTCCGTTTGGACTCTGTTTGATATTCCTTTTGTGTAAAACTCAAAAACAAGGAAAAATAGAAACTGACACTAGGCTCTAGGTTAATAGGTTAGTCCCAAAAAATAATATAAAATAGCATATTAATGCATATAAAACATCGAAAACAGATAATATAATAGCATGGAACTATCAAAAATTATAGATATGTTGGGTAATGGTCGATGTGTGGAGTAATAGTAGTAGATGCAAGCAGGAGTCGGTCTACTTGTCGCGGACGTGATGCCTATATTCATGATCATTGCCTTAGATATCATCATAACTTTGCGCTTTTCTATCAATTGCTCAATAGTAATTTGTTTACCCACAATATGTGTTCTTTAATAGAGAAGCCTTTAGTGAAAACTATAGCCCCCGGGTCTATCTTTTACCATATTATTTTCAGATGTAGTTGGCCTAAAACCCAAAAATACCTTGTTGTATTTTATTTATCTTTACTTTATTTTGCACTTTTATTTATCTTTTATACCTATCTCTATCAGATCTCATCCATGCAAGTAACTGTGAAGGGATTGACAACCCCTTTATTGTGTTGGATGCAAGTATTTGTTTGTTTGTGTAGGTGCTATCATTGGAGACTTATGTGTTCCTCCTACTTAGGGCGATAACACTTATAGCATGGGAGCTATTGTGGCTCGTCGCCTCCATCTTAATAAATCTCAGGGTAAAATCCATGGTGTGATTTATGCTACTCGCTTGGCGGGCCACTTTAATGTTGGGATACGCCCTCACGATTACCCTCTGACCAAGGTTTATCTAGACTGTGCAGCCATGGAACACCATCATTTTCTTGCACAAGATTGTCCCAACATTCCTATTCCTTATAAACTGGTCTTTAGTGTTGAAACTCATGATATTATTCTGTTGCCTGCCCCTGCCCTGTTTGATTCTGTTGCCAGAGGTGGATATAAGATCATGTCTGCGGACATCATCGCCTACCGAAACGCTCGGGCTACTGCGGAGGCAGAGGAGGAGCCTCCTCAGTGGGATCAGTGGATACCCGCTTCTCAGTACCCCTACTACCATCCAGACTACTGATCGACTACCAAGTTAGGCCAAAATCCTAAGCTTGGGGAAGTATGTGTTTCTCACCGACATTACATTCATGTTCACTTATTCATCTTGTCGTCGTTCACACTTTTTCATTGTATGATCCATATTTAAATTTTATTTTTCTTGTTTTCTTCTTGTGTGTTTGAAAAACTTTAGAAAAACCAAAAAAATAATTGTAGTTAGTTTATTTTCCATGCATGCCTAGTTGTAATATTGAAAAGAAAACCCAAAAAGATTTCCTTGTTCTTCATTTGCTTGTTGGGAGCTTTCCCGTGTAAATAGTTTTTCTTTTTTTGCTTTTCCCTTTTATTTGCTTGTTCAAGAAAACCAAAAACTCCAAAAATATTTTAGTGTGTTTCTCTGATTTTTTTCTTTTATTCGAGTTGTACCAAGGAGAAGACCATGATGAAAATGTTGAGTGGCTCTCATATGAATAATTGTTGAACTAATAAAGAGCCCGTTTTACTTGTCTTCTCCTGTTGAATAAAATGTTTGCAGGTTCCAGCTTAGTCCATGGCACTCTTGCACTATTATTATTTTCACATCGTTCAATCGTGCAAGTGAAAGGCAATAATGACGATATTCGATGAACTGGCCATGGCAGAGAGAAACTGGTATGAACTCGACTTGTTCTGTTTGTGTAAATATGTTTGACCTAGTATCCATGAGTCATCCCATTATGATTAAACATGTTTGCAATGACAATTAGAGATTATAGTTTCTCATGCCATGCATAAGTAGCTGGGAGTAAATAATGATTTATCTTGGATATCAACATTGCATTAAAATGATTGTGATGTAGATGATGATATGGTATCATCCTATGAATGTTCGAGTGGCTTGACTTGGCACATGTTCATGCATGTAGTTGAATCAAAACCAACATAGCCTCTATGATATTTATGTTCATGGTGTTCATATCCTACTCATGCTAGTGTCTAATGTTACTTACACATAATGCATGATCATGATCGTTGTTGCTCTCTAGCTGGACGCTTCTCAATCTATGCTAGCCTTCGCCTGTACTAAGTGGGGATTCTGCTTGTACATCAAAAACCTTGAACCCAAAGTTATTCCAGATGAGTCCACCATATCTTCCTATAAGCGGTATTACCCTTCCGTCCTAAGTAAATTTGCATGTGCCACCTCTAAAAACTTCTAAAAAAATATCCGTTTTGTGTGCCTGGATCGTTCATGGTACGACAGAAGGTGGTCGGTATCTTCCATGCTAAGCAGGTTATTCTTAGGTCGAGTGTTTATTCACTCACCATCACACGAGAAAAGGGTGGTAATAGGGATGCCCAGTCCCAAACTGCAAAATACAAAAAGAGTTAATTGCTCGAATAATCAAACAAACTCCCAATGGAGTCAAAACCTTTACTTTTATCGCTTGGGAACCGCCACTAGCCTGTTTAGCATGGGAGATATTGATAAATGATAGTCGTGAAGTAAATGAGAACGGTGCATGTCTCAAAATATCATTTATATCCGTTTTAAAATTTTAAGCTCTGGTGCCTCTGCAACTCATTCCTTCCCTCTACGAAGGGACTATCTATTTACTTTTATGTTGTGTCATCACCTTCTAAAACAAGCGCTAGAAACTGAGAGAGCACAACTATCATGACTTACGCATTGTGTGTAGCTAATGTTGGGTGCATCATGACTGGATATTTTCTACCATGAATTACAATGTTTAGTCACTGCTTGGACTTTGGAGGTGCTCTGCATTTATGTTTTGCGGTATCCGAAAGGGCTAGCGAGATACCACTATTGTCATATTATATCATGGTTGTTTTGACAACGTGTTGCCGTTCGAGATGTCTTATTATTGCTCGCTAGCTGATTATGTCATTGATATGAGTTAATATAATCTTTAAGAGTTACTGTTGGCATGGTTAGTTATAATGGTCTTTTTTTTGAAACTATGATGATTTTTATAGCAAATTCGGAAACTATACACTCTAATGCAGAAAAATCAAAAGTACCACCCTGTCGGCCTCCTGTTGGCCGAAGAGGGACTTTTCGGCCTACCATTGGCCGAAGATGGACTTTTCGGCCTACCATTGACCGAAGAGTGACTTTTCGGCCAATCGCTGGCCAAAAAGGACTTTTCGGCCAACAGTTGGCCAAAGAGTCCCTCTTCGGCAACACCGGCTCTACTGTTTTAGAAAATTCATATCAATTGGGAATTTTAGTATTTTAATTTGATTATTTTTGCATTAGATTAGAAATTTTATGAAGTTTCTGTAGATATCAAGTTTGACTAGATTTGAAAGTTTGAATTTGAATTTTTATGAATTTGCTCAAATCACTAGATTGCCTACAATTTGAGCTAGGAGTATTCTTTTTAGATGGTTCTTTTTGCTACTGGTTCTTTGTGACATTGTTTATCAGTAGTAATTAATTGGTGAATTTTAGGATTATTTAAAATTAGGTTTTCACGAAAACAGTTCTGTTTTAGTGTTTTATAGGTTTTGTGCTATTTCTTTTAATTTTAATTGATTTAAATTGTTTTCTTTATTTTTTGACATATTCTTTTAGTTTCTTTTAAGTTATTAGTAGATATTTTATTTGTAGTATTTTTCTGTATTTTATTTCTTTTATCCTCCATTTTCTTTCCCGTCGTTCTTTCCCTCCATTTTCTCCCACTATTTTCTTTGCCGCCATTTTCTCCCGCCATTCTTTGCCGCCATTCTCTCTTGCAATTTTCTTTCCCATCATTTTATTTGCCGCCATTCTCTCCCTCCATTTTCTCCCGCCATTTTATTTCCTGCCATTCTCTCTCGCCATTTTCTCTCTCGCCATTTTCTTTCCCGCCATTCTCTCCCACCATCTTCTTTCTCGCCATCTTCACTTCTCAACTTATAAAACGAGCCTCATGTTGTCCACGACCGTAGATAACATCATCTAACACGGTATGTGTCTCCTGCATCGGTGCTGCTGGTAGAGTGTGAAACACTGTCTGAGAGAAGTCATAAGTGTTTGCAGCTTCGTCATCATCATTGGAGAGTGTTTCACACCTATACTTCTCTCACGCAGTGTTTCACACTCCACATGAAGGCATCATAGTCATCCTCCGTCGATGCAGCACTCCTTATTGTGGCGGGAGAGAATGGCGGGAAAGAAAATGGCGGCAAAGAAGAAGGCATAAAAGAAAATGGAGGGAAAAAGATTGCGGAAAAGTATTTTTTTTTCATGTATAAAACGGCAATGGTTGTACAAGATTTATAAGGAACTTCTAAATATAAACTCCTATGAAGCTCAAAACAAGTTTTCTAGTAGGATAAAAGAAATAAAATACAAAAAAATACTACAAATAAAATAGCTACTGATAACTAAACAGAAACAAAAAGAATATGTCAAAAAACTAAACAAAACAATTTAAAGCAATTAAAATTAAAAGAAATGGCATAAAACCTATAAAACACTAAAACAGGACTGTTTTCATAAAAAAACATAATTTTAAATAATTATAAAATTCGCTAATTAATTACTAGTGATAAAAAAAGTCACAAAGAACCAGTAGCAAAAAGAATCATCTGAAAAAATACTCCTAGCTCAAATTATAGGCAATCTAGTGATTTGAGCAAATTAATGAAAATTCAAATTCAAACTTTCAAATCTAGTCAAACTTGATATCTACAGAAACTTCATAAAATTTCTAATCTAATGCAAAAGGAATCAAATTAAAATACTAAAAATCCTAATTGATATGAATTTTCTAAAACAGTAGAGCAGGTGTTGGCCGAAGAGGGACTCTTTGGTCAATTGTTGGCCGAAAAGTCCTTTTTGGCTAACGGTTGGCCGAAAAGTCTCTCTTCGGCCAACATGAAGCTGACAGGGTGATACTTTTGATTTTTCTACATTAGGGTGTATAGTTTCCGAATTTGCTATAAAAATCATCATAGTTTAAACAAAATCAGTTATAATGTTGGCTGAAAACCTGGGTGCTGTTTAAGCTTATTTATGCAAACAAGAGCAAAAGAGTACGTAAAAGTTTTTTCTTTTTCACTTTCAGTTTATCAACTGAATTTCTTGAGGACAAGCAAAGGTTTAAGATTGGGGGAGTTGATACGTCTCCAATGTATCTACTTTTCCTAACGCTTTTCCTCTTGTTTTGGACTCTAATTTGCATGATTTGAATGAAACTAACCCTGGACTGACGTTGTTTTCAACAGAACTACCATCGTGTTGTTTTTGTGCAGAAATAAAAGTTCTTGGAATGGAACGAAAATTTGCAGGGAATTTTTATATAATATATAAGAATTTCTGGAGCCAAGACCTACCGAAGGCGGGCACCTGGGTGGGCACAACCCGCCAAGGCGCGCCCCCTCACCACGCGTGCCCAGGTGGGTTGTCCCCATCTGGTGGCCCTGCAGACCCTGGAACCAATGCTATAAAATCCTATTTTCGGAGTAAAAAATCAGGGAGAAAGAATTATCGCGATCCACGATACGGAGCCGCCGCCAAGCCATGTTCTTCCTCCGGAGGGCAGATCTGGAGTCCGTTTGGGGCTCCAGGGAGGGGGGTCTTCGTTCTTCGTCATCACCAACCCTTCTCCATCGCCATCTCCATGATGCTCCCCACCGAGAGTAAGTAATTCCTTCGTAGGCTCGCTGGTCGGTGAGGAGTTGGATGAGATTCATCATGTAATTGAGTTAGTTTTGTTAGGGCTTGATCCCTAGTATCCACTATGTTCTTAGATTGATGTTGCTATGACTTTGACATGCTTAATGCTTGTCACTTTGGGCCCAGGTTCCATGATTTCAGATCTGAACCGTTTATGTTATCACCATTATATTCATGTTCTAGATCCGATCTTGCAAGTCATAGTCACCTACTACGTGTTATGATCCGGCAACCCCGGAGTGACAATAACTGGGACTTCTTCCGGTGATTACCGTAGTTTGAGGAGTTCATGTATTCATTTTGTGTTAATGCTTTGTTCCAATTCTCTATTAAAAGCAGGCCATAATATTCCTGAGTTTCCAATATGGACCCCACTGCCACGGGAGGGTAGGACAAAAGATGTCAAGCAAGTTCTTTTAATAAAGCACGTATGACTATTTATGGAATACATGCCTACATTATATTGATGAACTGGAGCTAGTGTCATATCGCCCTAGGTTATAACTGTCTCATGATGAATATCATCCAACAAGTCACCGATCCAATGCCTACGAATTTATCTTATATTGTTCTTGCTAAGTTACTACTGATATCTGAAGGAAATATGCCCTAGAGGCAATAATAAAGTTGTTATTTAAATTTCCTTATATCATGATAAATGTTTATTATTCATGCTACAATTGTATTAACCGGAAACTTTGTGCATGTGTGAATACATAGACAAACACAGAGTGTCCCTAGTATTCCTCTACTTGACTAGCTCGTTAATCAAAAGATGGTTAAGTTTCCTGACCATAGACATGTGTTGCCATTTGATGAACGGGATCACATCATTAGAGAATGATGTGATGGACGAGACCCATCTGTTAGCTTAGCATAAATGATCGTTAGTTTTATTGCTATTGCTTTCTTCATAACTTATACATGTTCCTATGACTATGAGATTATGCAACTCCCGAATACCAGAGGAACACTTAGTGTGCGATCAAACGTCACAACGTAACTGGGTGATTATAAAGATGCTCTACAGGTGTCTCCGATGATGTTTGTTGAGTTGGCATAGATCGGGATTACGATTTGTCACTCCGATTGTCAGAGAGGTATCTCTGGGCCCTCTCGGTAATGCACATCACTATAAGCCTTGCAAGCAATGTGACTAATGAGTTAGTTACGGGATGATGCATTATGAAATGAGTAAAGAGACATGCCGGTAATGATATTGAACTAGGTATGATGATACCGACGATCGAATATCGGGCAAGTAACATACCGATGACAAAGGGAACAACGTATGTTGTTATGCGGTTTGACCGATAAAGATCTTCGTAGAATATATAGGTACCAATATGAGCATCCAGGTAGCACTATTGGTTATTGAACGGAAGTGAATCTCAGTCATGTCTACATAGTTCTTGAACCCGTAGGGTCCGCACGCTTAACGTTCGATGACGATCGGTATTATGAGTTTATGTGTTTTGATGTGCCGAAGGTAGTTTGGAGTCCCGAATGTGATCACGGGCATGACGAGGAGTCTCTAAATGGTCGAGACATAAAGATTGATATATTAGAAGGCTATGTTTGGACATCGGAATGGTTTTGGATGAGTTCGGCCATTTACCGGAGTACCGGGAGGTTACCGGAACCCCCCAGGGGCTTAATGGGCCTACATGGGCTTTAGTGGAAGAGAGAGGAGAAGGCCGAGAGGAGGGGCGCCCCCCCCCAAGCCCAATCCGAATTGGGAGGGGCAGCCCCTTTTCCTTCCTCCCCTCTCGCCCTTCCTTCCCCCTCCTAGTAGGACTAGGAAAGGGGGAACCAACTCCTAGTAGGAGTAGGATTCCCCCCTTGGGGGCGCACCCAAGGTGGCCGGCCGGCCCCCTCCACCACCCCTTTATATATGGGGGAGGGGGCACCCCATAGACACACAAGTTGATTGTTTAGCCGTGTGCGGTGCCCCCCTCCACAGAATTCCACCTCAGTCATATCGTTGTAGTGCTTAGGCGAAGCCCTGCGTCGGTAACTTCATCATCACCGTCATCACGCCGTTGTGCTAAAGAAACTCTCCCTCGGCCTCAGCTGGATCATGAGTATGAGAGACGTCACCGAGCTGAACGTGTGCAGATCATGGACGTTTCATGCGTTCGGTACTTGATCGGTTGGATCGCGAATACGTTCGACTACATCAACCGCGTTTCATAACCCTTCCGCTTTTGGTCTACGAGGGTACGTAGACATACTATCCCCCTCTTGTTCCTATACATATCCTAGATATATCTTGCATGATCGTAGGAAAATTTTGAAATACCGCATTCCCCAACAGTTGCATCCGAGCCAGGTCTATGCGTAGATGTTATATGCACAAGTAAAACACAAAGGAGTTGTGGGTGTGGGTATATACATATTGCTTGCCGTCAATAGTTGATTCTTGATTCAGCGGTATTGTTGGATGAAGCGGCTCAGACCGACATTACGTGTACGCTTACGCGAGACTGGTTCTACCGACGTGCTTCGCTCACAGGTGGCTAGTTGGTGTATGTTTCTCCAACTTTAGTTGAATCGGTTTCAATGAACAGGGTTCTTTCTGAAGATCAAAAAGCAATCACTATACTACTTGTGCTTTTGATGCGTAGGTAAGAACGGTTCTTGCTAGAAGCCCATAGCAGCCACGTAAAACTTGCAACAACAAAGTAGAGGACGTCTAACTTGTTTTTGCAGGGCATGTTGTGATGTGATATGGTCAAGCCGTGATTATATAAATTGTTGTATGAGATGATCATGTTTTATAACACAGTTATCGGCAACTGGCAGGAGCCATATGGTTGTCGCTTTATTGTATGAAATGCAATCGCCATGTAATTTCTTTACTTTATCACTAAGTGGTAGTGATAGTCGAAGCAATAGTTGGCAAGATGACAACGATGCTACGATGGAGATCAAGGTGTCAAGCTGGTGACAATGTTGATCATGACGGTGTTTGAAGATGGAGATCAAAGGCACAAGATGGTGATGACCATATCATATCACTTATATTGATTGCATGTGATGTTTATCCTTAATGCATCTTATTTTGCTTAGTACGATGGTAGCATTATAAGATGATTTCTCACTAAATTTCAAGGTATAAGTGTTGTCCCTGAGTATGCACTGTTGCTAAAGTTCGTCGGGCCGAGACACCACGTGACGATCGGGTGTGATAAGCTCTACGTTCACATACAAAGGGTGCAAGCCAGTTTTGCACAAGCAGAATACTCGGGTTAAACTTGACGAGCCTAGCATATGCAGATATGGCCTTGAAACACTGAGACTGAAAGGTTGAGCGTGAATTATATAGTAGATATGATCAACATAGTGATGTTCACCATTGAAAACTACTCCATCTCACGTGATGATCGGACATGGTTTAGTTGATATGGATCCTGTCATCACTTAGATGATTAGAGGGATGTCTATCTAAGTGGGAGTTCTTAAGTAATATATATATATTAATTGAAGTTTAATTTATCACGAACTTAGTACCTGATAGTATTTTTCATATCTATGTTGTAGATCAATACCTCGCGTATAGCTCCCTGTTTTATTTTTTGATATGTTCCTAGGGAAAAATAAGTTGAAACATGATAGTAGCAATGATGCAGACTAGGTCTGTGATCTGAGGATTATCCTCATTGTAGGGAGCTTTCCCGTGTAAATATTTTTTCTCGTTTTTGCTTTTCCCTTTTTTTGCTTGTCCAAGAAAACCAAAAACTCCAAAAATATTTCAGTGTGTTTCTCTGATTTTTTTTCTTTTATTCGAGTTGTACCAAGGAGAAGACCACGATGAAAATGTTGAGTGGCTCTCATATGAATATTTGTTGAACTAATAAAGGGCCCATTTTACCTTGTCTTCTCTTGTTGAATAAAATGTTTGCAGATTCTAGCTTAGCCCATGGCACTCTTGCACTATTATTATTTTCATATCGTTCAGTCATGCAAGTGAAAGGCAATGATGACAATATTTGATGAACTGGCCATGGCAGAGAGAAACTGGTATGCACTCGACTTGTTCTGTTTGTGTAAATATGTTTAACCTAGTATCCATGGTTCATCCCATTATGATTAAACATGTTTGCAATGACAATTAGAGATTATAGTTTCTCATGCCATGCATAAGTAGCTGGGAGTAAATAATGATTTATCTTGGATATCAACATTGCATTAAAATGATTGTGATGTAGATGATGATATGGTATCCTCCTATGAATGTTCGAGTGGCTTGACTTGGCACATGTTCATGCATGTAGTTGAATCAAAACCAACATAGCCTCTATGATATTTATGTTCATGGTGTTCATATCCTACTCATGCTAGTGTCCAGTGTTACTTACACACAATGCATGATCTTGATCATTGTTGCTCTCTAGCTAGCCGCTTCTCAATCTATGCTAGCTTTCGCCTGTACTAAGTGGCGATTCTGCTTGTACATCAAAAACTTTGAACCTAAAGTTATTCCAGATGAGTGCACCATATCTACCTATATGCGGTATTACCCTGCCGTCCTAAGTAAATTTGCATGTGCCACCTCTAAAAACTTCTAAAAAATATCCGTTTTGTGTGCCTGGATCGTTCATGGAACGACAGAAGGTGGTCGGTATCTTCCATGCTAAGCGGGTTATTCTCAGGTCGAGTGTTTATTCACTCGCCATCGCACGAGAAAAGGGCGGTAATAGGGATGCCCAGTACCAAACTGCAAAATACAAAAAGAGTTAATTGCTCGAATAATCAAACAAAAACTCCCAATGGAGTCAAAACCTTTACTTGTATCGCTTGGGAACCGCCACTAGCCTGTTTAGCATGGGAGATATTGATAAATGATAGTCATGAAGTAAATGAGAACGATGCATGTCTCAAAATATCATTTATATCTGTTTTAAAAATTTAAGCTCTGGTGCCTCTGCAACTCATTCCTTCCCTCTACGAAGGGACTATCTATTTACTTTTATGTTGTGTCATCACCTTCTAAAACAAGCGCTAGAAACTGAGAGGGCACAGCTATCATGACTTATGCATTGTGTGTAGCTAATGTTGGGTGCATCATGACTGGATCTTTTCTACCATGAATTACAATGTTTAGTCTCTGCTTGGACTTTGGAGGTGCTCTGCATTTATGTTTTGCGGTCTCGGAAAGGGCTAGCGAGATACCACTATTGTCATATTATATCATGGTTGTTTTGACAATGTGTTGCCGTTCGAGATGTCTTATTATTGCTCGCTAGCTGATTATGTCATTGATATGAGTTAATACAATCTTTAAGAGTTATTGTCGACATGGTTAGTTATAATGTTGGCTGAAAACCCGGGTGTTGTTTAAGCTTATTTATGCAAACAAGAGCAAAAGAGTTCGTAAAAGTTTTTCTTTTTCACTTTCAGTTTATCAACTGAATTGCTTGAGGACAAGGAAAGGTTTAAGCTTGGGGGAGTTGATACGTCTCCAATGTATCTGCTTTCCCAAACGCTTTTCCTCTTGTTTTGGACTCTAATTTGCATGATTTGAATGAAACTAACCCTGGACTGATGCTGTTTTCAGCAGAACTACCATGGTGTTGTTTTTGTGCAGAAATAAAAGTTCTCAGAATGGAACGACATTTTGCAGGGAATTTTTATATCATATATAAGAATATCTGGAGCCAAGACCTACCGAAGGGGGGCACCTGGGTGGGCACAACCCACCAGGGCGCGCCCCCCTCACCAGGCGCGCCCAGGTGGGTTGTCCTCACCTGGTGGCCCCGCAGACCCTGAAACCAACACTATAAAATCCTATTTTCGGAGAGAAAAATCAGGGAGAAAGAATTATCACGATCCACGAGACGGAGCCGCCACCAAGCCATGTTCTTCCTCGACAGGGCAGATCTGGAGTCCGCTTGGGGCTCCGGAGAGGGGGATCTTCGTTCTTCGTCATCACCAACCCTTCTCCATCACCAATTCCATGATGCTCCCCACCGGGAGTGAGTAATTCCTTTGTAGGCTCGCTGGTCGGTGAGGAGTTGGATGAGATTCATCATGTAATCTAGTTAGTTTTGTTAGGGCTTGATCCCTAGTATCCACTATGTTCTTAGATTGATGTTGCTATGACTTTTCCATGCTTAATGCTTGTCACTTTGGGCCCGGGTGCCATGATTTCAAATCTGAACCATTTATGTTATCACCATTATATTCATGTTCTAGATCCGATCTTGCAAGTTATAGTCACCTACTATGTGTTATGATCCGGTAACCCCGGCGTGACAATAACCGGGACTTCTTCCAGTGATTATCATACTTTGAGGAGTTCATGTATTCATTTTGTGTTAATGCTTTGTTCCGGTTCTCTATTAAAAGGAGGCCTTAATATCCCTTAGTTTCCAATATGGACCCCGCTGCCACGGGAGGGTAGGACAAAAGATGTCATGCAAGTTCTTTTAATAAAGCACATATGACTATTTATGGAATACATGCCTACATTATATCGATGAACTGGAGCTAGTGCCGTATCGCCCTAGGTTATAATTGTCTCATGATGAATATCATCCAAAAAGTCACCGATCCAATGCCTACGAATTTATCTTATATTGTTGTTGCTAAGTTACTACTGCTATCATCACTGTTACACTTGCTACAAAATTACTGCTATCACTATTACCGTTACTGTTGCTGCTACTACTACTATCAAAACTATCATATTACTTTGCTACTGATCACTTTGATGCAGATAATTAATCTCTAGGTGTGGTTGAATTGACAACTCAGCTGCTAATACCTTCAAATATTCTTTTGCTCCCCTTGTGTCAAATCTATAAATTTTGGTCGAATACTCTACCCCCGAAAACTATTGTGACCCCCCTATACTTGTGGGTTATCAACACCTTTTTCTGGCTCCATAGCCAGGGAGCGTAGCTATATTTGTTGAGCCACTTGAGATTATTATCATATTATCACTATGAAGAATTTGAAGGATGCTAAGACTAATATTTTTCCCTCAAAGACGAGGGGAGGTAAGGAACTGCCATCCAGTTATACTTTAGATTCACCTTCTGTTATAAGTAAACTTTCAACACCACCACACGCTATTAATTCAGATATGTCGCAAGTTATTGATGATGCTACTTCTGCTATGGATAATGCTTATGATGATGATAGTACCTTGCTTAATGATGATGTGCCACTTGGTGAATTTCTTGATAAACAAATTGCTAGAGTTATACAACATGATGTTGTTGAATCTGATGATGAGCTTGAAACTGAAACTCCTGAAACACCTGCTAGAACTAGCCTTCCTAGATATGAATTGCCTAAGGTACCGGAAAGTTATGTTATGAGTGAAGAAACAACTAGAGATATTCTTGCTTGCAGAGATAGAGATGATCTAGAGAAATTATTATGCAAGTATAAAGAAAAATCTCTGAATGCTATAATGAAATGTGATCCTAAGTTTACTACTTCACCTATCTTTATTGATCATAAGGATTATGAATTCTCTGTCGACCCTGAGTTAATTACTTTGGTTGAATCTGATCCTTTCCATGGTTATGAAACTGAAACTGTTGTGGCACATCTTACTAAGTTGAATGACATAGCCACCCTTTTTACTCATGATGAGAAAACTCGCTATTACTTTATTATCAAATTATCCCCTTTCCCATTAAAGGGTGATGCTAAAGCTTGGTACAATAATCTTGGTCCTGGTTGTGTGTGTAGTCCCTCGGATATGATTTATTACTTCTCTGAAAAATATTTTCCTACTCATAAGAAACAAGTTGACTTATAGGAAATATTTAACTTCGTGCAAATCAAAGAAGAGAGTCTCCCACAAGCTTGGGGGAGGCTTTGCAAATTACTTAATGCTTTGCCTAAGCATCCACTTAAGAAAAATGAAATACTTGATATCTTCTATAATGGACTAACCGATGCTTCCAGGGACTTCCTAGATAGTTGTGCTGGTTGTGTTTTCAGGGAACGAACTATTGGTCAAGCTGAAGAATTATTGAATAATATATTGAAAAATTATGATGATTGGACTCTTCCTGAACCACCGCCTAAACCCACTTTGAAGAAGTGGGGTATATTATATCTCAGTCCTGAAGATATGCAAGAGGCAAAGAAATCTATGAAGGAAAAAGGTATTAAAGCTGAGGATGTTAAAAATGTTCCTCCTATTGAAGAAATGCATGGGCTTAATACACCACCGCTGCCTAAGGTGGTAGAGGTAAATTATCTTATGAAGTTCAATGATAATGACAATCCTCACAATATGCATCCTAGTCAATGCCTTTATGAGTTTGAAAATTATATTAGAAAACAAGATCACTTCAATGCAAATGTTATGAAACCATTGAAATACAATTCTGATATGATTGCTCGCTTGAGTGACTTGTTATTTAGAATCTCAAATGATGATAGAGGTGTTGGAAAGCATGCTTCTATGGTTCAAACTCAGTTAGAACAAGTTGCTAAATCTCAAAGAGAATTGCTTCATGAAACGGATAATAATATGCATGACTTTGCTATGAGAGTTGCAACTAGAGGAGGTAAAATGACTCAGGAACCACTTTATCCTGAGGGACACCCAAAAATAATTGAACAAGATTCACTAAGAGCCAACACTAGTGCACCTAGTTCTTCTCAAAAGAAAAAGAAAAATGATAGGACTTCACATGCTCCTAGTGAACCTGAAATAGAGAAACCTCTTAACATAGATAATGAAGTTTCTATCTCTAATGCTGAAACTCAGTCTGGTAATGAACACTCACCTAGTGATAATGAAAAAGATAATGTTGATGTTCATGAAGACACTCAACCAAATAATAAAGAACTAGACAATGATGTTGAGATAGAACCACCTGTTGATCTTGATAACCCACAACCTAAGAATAAAAGGTATGATAAAAGAGACTTCATTGATAGAAAACACGGTAAAGAAAGAGAACCGTGGGTTCAAAAACATATGCCTTTTCCACCTAAGTCAACTAAAAAGAATGATGATGAAGAATTTGAACGATTTGCTGAACTATTGAGGCCAGTCTTTTTGCGTACTAGCTTGACTGATATCTTGAAAATGTCTCCTGATGCAAAGTATATGAAAGACATCATCACAAATAAGAGAAAAATACCAGAAGCTGAAATCTCCACTATGCTTGCTAATTATACTTTTAAAGATGGAGTACCTAAAAATCTTGGAGATCCGGGGATACCAACTATACCTTGCTCCACCTAAAAGAATTATGTGAAAACTACCTTGTGTGATTTAGGAGCTGGTGTTAGTGTTATGCCTTTCTCTTTATATAAAAGACTTGATTTGAATAAACTCACACCTACTGAAATATCGTTGCAAATGTCTACAAATCAACTGCCATACCTATCGGTATCTATGAGGATGTGCCCGTTGTTGTTGCTAATGTTACTATTTTAACTGACTTTGTTGTACTTAAGGTGCCCGAGGATGACAAGATGTTGATTATCCTTGCTAGACCCTTCTTGAATACTGGAGGGGCTGTTATTGATTGCAATAAAAGCAAGGTCACTTTTCATATTAATGGTAATGAGCATATGGTGCACTTTCCGAAGAAACAATTCCATGTGAATGGTATTAATGTTATTGAAAAATCTCCGACAATCACTATTGGAAGTTTTCAAATACCTCCACCTACTATCAAAAAGAAATATGAAATGCTTATTGTTGGGGACATTCATATCCCCATTGAGGTAACTTAGTTATTTATGATAGTTCTTCGGTTTCATGCTAATAGAAAGTGGTTGTTAATAAGACCTGATCAATCTTATTAATGGATGATTTTTGAACGGTAGGAAGTTGATGAATTTAGTAAGAACTACCTTCTGTCCCTACTTTTTATTTTCTATTTTTATTAGTTAAATAAAATAAAATTCCATGTTTTGTCTGTTTTCTGATTTCTCGTGCAATAAAAAGTGACCCAAAAATAAAAGTTCTCAGAATGCCCTGAAAATTTAATACAATTTTTTCTGAATATTTAAGAATTTTTGGTGCAAATAACATCAGAGGGAGGTGCACCAGGTGGGCACAACCCACCTTGGCGCGCCAGGACCCCCAGGCACGCCCTGGTGGGTTGTGGTCCCCACGTGGGCCCCCTCACTTATCTCATCATACCACATCATCACCTACCTCCAGAAAAATTTTCCCGTTGCTCTCTCTCCCGAGTTCTTGCTCCCAAACCCGCGGATTTCAATTTCTTTGCTCAAAGCTCCGTTTTCGTAACTATTTCGGGGGATTGTTGCTTGGTATGTGACTCCACCGTTTGTCCAATTAGTTTTTGTAATAGTGGTTTATATTTGGAATAATTAGCTACTCTTGGTGCTGCTGTAGATGTGCTTGCGTGTTGAATTCTTAGTGTTCTAAGTTGTTTGAATGCTTGCTATGGCCTCTATGTATCCCTATGAGTAGTTGGTATCGTTTTTGTGAAGTTTTGTTGAGAAAATTTTGTGGGCTAATAAATTTCAGAATTTTGTTCATAGGAAAATCATGAATATCTTTAGGAAGTTTGGATCCAAGAAGAACTCCAAGGGTGTCATTGGGGAGTCATTTGATAGTGACCTCCATCCTCGGAGGTTGGCGGAGGTACGGCCGTGCGAATGGCCGCACACCCCGTTCCTGGAAGAGGCTGGGATCCTTCAGGAATTCATGAAATAGGCTGCTAATGTCGGCCTCACCGACTTCATCGCAGATGAGTGTCAACATCACCAAATCCTCACAAACATTTTTGTTCAGAGCTTTACTTTCCTGCCTATGAATAATCCTCCTGAAGTTAGCTTCGATTTATATGTTGAAAACCATCAGATACCACTTACTGAATTTTGTGACATATGCATGATCCCTTCTGATGGGAGCTTGACCGAGCCTAGACCGGCTGGGTTTGAGGCCTTTTATCGCACTTTGACAGTGGGAGATGAGAGAGGGGTGTCAGCTACCACTACCGCTGGCTTGCATTTTCCTACTTTTCATTACTTTGCACTTTTCATTGCAAAATGCTTGCTTCCTAGGGAGAAGGTGGGAGTGCTCAGCTCACCAGACCTTGCTGTTTTGCGTCGTGCATTAGAGGGCGACAACACTTATAGCATGGGAGCTATTGTGGCTCGTCGCCTCCATCTTAATAAATCTCAGAGTAAAATCCATGGTGGGATTTATGCTACTCGCTTGGCGGGCCACTTTAATGTTGGGATACGCCCTCACGATTACCCTCTGACTAAGGTTTATCTAGACTGTGCATCCATGGAACACCATCATTTTCTTGCACAAGATTGTCCCGACATTCCTATTCCTTATAACATGGTCTTTGGTGTTGAAACTCATGATATTATTCTGTTGCTTGATCCTGCCTTGTTTGATTATGTTTCTAGAGGTGGATATAAGATCATGCCTGCGGACATCATCGCCTACCGGAACGCTCAGGCTGCTGCAGAGGCAGAGGAGGAGCCTCCTCAGTTGGATCAGTGGATGCCCGCTCCTCAATACCCCTACTACCATCCAGACTATTGATCGACTACCAAGTTAGGCCAAAATGCTAAGCTTGGGGGAGTATGTGTTTCTCACCGACATTACATTCATGTTCACTTATTCATCTTGTTGTTGTTCACACTTTTTCATTGTATGATCCATGTTTAAATTTTATTTTTCTTGCTTTCTACTTGTGTGTTTGAAATTTTTTAGAAAAACCAAAAAAAATTGTAGTTAGTTTATTTTCCATGCATGCTTAGTTGTAATATCAAAAAGAAAACCCAAAAAGATTTCCTTGTTCTTCATTTGCTTGTTGGGAACTTTCCCGTGTAAATAGTTTTTCTCGTTTTTTCTTTTCCCTTTTATTTGCTTGTTCAAGAAAACCAAAAACTCCAAAAATATTTCAGTGTGTTTCTTTGATTTTTTTCTTTTATTCGAGTTGTACCAAGGAGAAGACCACGATGAAAATGTTGAGTGGCTCTCATATGAATAATTGTTGAACTAATAAAGAGCCCGTTTTACCTTGTCTTCTCCTGTTGAATAAAATGATTGCAGATTCCAGCTTAGTCCATGGCACTCTTGCACTATTATTATTTTCACATCATTCAGTCGTGCAAGTGAAAGGCAATAATGACGATATTTGATGAACTGGCCATGGCAGAGAGAAACTGGTAGGAACTCGACTTGTTCTATTTGTGTAAATATGTTTAACCTAGTATCCATGATTCATCCCATTATGATTAAACATGTTTGCAATGACAATTAGAGATTATAGTTTCTCATGCCATGCATAAGTAGCTGGGAGTGAATAATGATTTATCTTGGATATCAACATTGCATTAAAATGATTGTGATGTAGATGATGATATGGTATCCTCCTCTGAATGTTCGAGTGGCTTGACTTGGCACATGTTCATGCATGTAGTTGAATCAAAATCAACATAGCCTCTATGATATTTATGTTCATGGTGTTCATATCCTACTCATGCTAGTGTCCAATGTTACTTACACATAATGCATGATCATGATCGTTGTTACTCTCTAGCTGGCCGCTTCTCAATCTATGCTAGCATTCGCCTGTACTAAGCGGGGATTCTGCTTGTACATCAAAAACCATGAACCCAAAGTTATTCCAGATGAGTCCACCATATCTACCTATATGCGGTATTACCCTGCCGTCCTAAGTAAATTTGCATGTGCCACCTCTAAAAATTTATAAAAAAATATCCGTTTTGTGTGCCTGGATCGTTCATGGAACGACAGAAGGTGGTAGGTATCTTCCATGCTAAGCGGGTTATTCCCAGGTCGAGTGTTTATTCACTCGCCATAGCACGAGAAAAGGGCGGTAATAGGGATGCCCAGTCCCAAACTGCAAAATACAAAAAGAGTTAATTGCCCGAATAATCAAACAAAAACTCCCAATGGAGTCAAAACCTTTACTTTTATCGCTTGGGAAACGCCACTAGCCTGTTTAGCATGGGAGATATTGATAAATGATAGTCGTGAAGTAAATGAGAATGGTGCATGTCTCAGAATATCATTTATATCTGTTTTAAAATTTTAAGCTTTGGTGCCTTTGCAACTCATTCCTTCCCTCTATGAAGGGACTATCTATTTACTTTTATGTTATGTCATCACCTTCTAAAACAAGCGCTAGAAACTGAGAGAGCACAGTTATCATGACTTATGCATTGTGTGTAGCTAATGTTGGGTGCATCATGACTAGATCTTTTCTACCATGAATTACAATGTTTAGTCACTGCTTGGACATTGGAGGTGCTCTGCATTTATGTTTTGCGATCTCAGAAAGGGCTAGCGAGATACCACTTTTGTCATATTATATCATGGTTGTTATGACAACGTGTTGCCGTTCGAGATGTCTTATTACTACTCGCTGGCTGATTATGTCATTGATATGAGTTAATATAATCTTTAAGAGTTACTGTTGGCATGGTTAGTTGTAATGTTGGCTGAAAACCCGGGTGCTGTTTAAGCTTATTTATGCAAACAAGAGCAAAAGAGTTCGTAAAAGTTTTTCTTTTTCACTTTCAGTTTATCAACTGAATTGCTTGAGGACAACCAAAGGTTTAAGATTGGGGGAGTTGATACGTCTCCAACGTATCTACTTTTCCTAATGCTTTTCCTCTTGTTTTGGACTCTAATGTGCATGATTTGAATGAAACTAACCCGGGACTGACGTTGTTTTCAGCAGAACTACCATCGTGTTGTTTTTGTGCAGAAATAAAAGTTCTTGGAATGGAATGAAAATTTGCAGGGAATTTTTATATAATATATAAGATTTCTAGAGCCAAGACCTACCGAAGGGGGGCACCTGGGTGGGCACAACCCACCAAGGCGCGCCCCCTCACCAGGCGTGCCCAGGTGGGTTGTCCCCATCTGGTGGCCCCACAGACCCTGGACCCAATACTTTAAAATCCTATTTTCGGAGTAAAAAATCAGGGAGAAAGAATTATCGCGATCCACAAGATGGAGCCGCCGCCAAGCCATGTTCTTCCTCCGGAAGGCAGATCTGGAGTCCGTTTGGGGCTCCGGAGAGGGGGATCTTCGTTTTTCGTCATCACCAACCCTTCTCCATCGCCAATTCCATGATGCTCCCCACCGGGAGTAAGTAATTCCTTCATAGGCTCGCTGGTCGGTGAGGAGTTGGATGAGATTCATCATGTAATCGAGTTAGTTTTGTTAGGGCTTGATCCCTAGTATCCACTATGTTCTTAGATTGATGTTGCTATGACTTTGCCATGCTTAATGCTTGTCACTTTGGGCCCGGGTTCCATGATTTCAGATCTGAACCGTTTATGTTATCACCATTATATTCATGTTCTAGATCCGATCTTGCAAGTCATAGTCACCTACTACGTGTTATGATCCGGTAACCCCAGAGTGACAATAACCGGGACTTCTTCCGGTGATTATTGTAGTTTGAGGAGTTCATGTATTCACTTTGTGTTAATGCTTTGTTCCGATTCTCTATTAAAAGAAGGCCATAATATCCCTTAGTTTCCAATATGGATCCCGCTGCCACAGGACGGTAGGACAAAAGATGTCAAGCAAGTTCTTTTAATAAAGCACGTATGACTATTTACGGAATACATGCCTACATTATATCGATGAACTGAAGCTAGTGTCATATTGCCCTAGGTTATAACTGTCCCATGATGAATATCATCCAACAAGTCACCGATCCAATGCCTACAAATTTATCTTATATTGTTCTTGCTAAGTTACTACTGATATCTGAAGGAAATATGCCCTAGAGGCAATAATAAAGTTGTTATTTAAATTTCCTTATATCATGATAAATGTTTATTATTCATGCTACAATTGTATTAACCAGAAACTTAATACATGTTTGAATACATAGACAAAACAGAGTGTCCCTAGTATGCCTCTACTTGACTAGCTCGTTAATCAAAAGATGGTTAAGTTTCTTGACCATAGACATGTGTTGTCATTTGATGAACGGGATCACATCATTAGAGAATGAGGTGATGGACAAGACCCATCCGTTAGCTTAGCATAAATGATCGTTAGTTTTATTGCTATTTCTTTCTTCATAACTTATACATGTTCCTATGACTATGAGATTATGCAACTCCCGAATACCAGAGGAACACTTAGTGTGCTATCAAACGTCACAACGTAACTGGGTGATTATAAAGATACTCTACAGGTGTCTCTGATGGTGTTTGTTGAGTTGGCATAGATCGGCATTAGGATTTGTCACTCCGATTGTCAGAGAGGTATCTCTGGGCCCTCTCGGTAATGCACATCACTATAAGCCTTGCAAGCAATGTGACTAATGAGTTAGTTACGGGATGATGCATTGCGGAACGAGTAAAGAGACTTGCCGGTAATGATATTGAACTAGGTATGATGATACCAACGATCGAATCTCGGGCAAGTAACATACGATGACAAAGGGAACAACGTATGTTGTTATGCGGTTTGACCGATAAAGATCTTCGTAGAATATATAGGTACCAATATGAGCATCCAGGTAGCACTATTGGTTATTGAACAGAAGTGAGTCTCAGTCATGTCTACATAGTTCTTGAACCCGTAGGGTCCGCACGCTTAACGTTCGATGACGATCGGTATTATGAGTTTATGTGTTTTGATGTACCGAAGGTTGTTCGGAGTCCCGGATGTGATCAAGGACATGACGAGGAGTCTCTAAATGGTCGAGACATAAAGATTAATATATTGGAAGGCTATGTTTGGACATCGGAATGGTTCCGGATGAGCTCGGGCATTTAACGGAGTACCGGGAGGTTACCGGAACCCCCCGGGGGCTTAATGGGCCTACATGGGCTTTAGTGGAAGAGAGAGGAGAAGGCCGAGAGGAGGGGGCGCCCCCCCCAAGCCCAATCCGAATTGAGAGGGGCAGCCCCTTTTCCTTCCTCCCCTCTCGCCCTTCCTTCCCCCTCCTAGTAGGACTAGGAAAGGGGGAACCAACTCCTAGTAGGAGTAGGATTCCCCCCTTGGGGGCGCACCCAAGGTGGTCGGTCGGCCCCCTCCACCACCCCTTTATATATGGGGGAGGGTGATATGTCTCCAACGGATCTATAATTTTTGATTGCTCCATGCTATATTATCTACTGTTTTGGACTATATTGGGATTTATTTTCCACTTTTATATTATTTCTGGGACTAACCTACTAACCGGAGGCCCAGCCCAGAATTGTTTTTTTTGCCTATTTCAGTGTTTCGGAGAAACAGAATATCAAACGGAGTCCAAACGGAATAAAATCTTCGGGAACGTGATTTTCTCACCGAACGTGATCGAGGAGACTTGGACTCTACTGCAAGGGATCAAAGAGGAGGTCACGAGGGTGGGAGGCGCCCCCTGCCTCATGGGCCCCTCGGTGCTCCACCAACATACTCCTTCCTCCTATATATACCTACGTACCCCCAAACGATCAGAACAGGAGCGAAAAACCTAATTCCACCGCCGCAACTTTCTGTATCCACGAGATCCCATCTTGGGCCCTTTTCCGGAGCTCCACCGGAAGAGGGCCATCATCACGGAGGGCTTCTACATCATCCTAGCCCCTCCAATGAAGTGTGAGTACTTTACCTCAGACCTTCGGGTCCATAGTTAGTAGCTAGATGGCTTCTTCTCTCTCTTTGAATCTCAATACAAAGTTCTCCCCCTCTCTTGTGGAGATCTATTCGATGTAATCTTCTTTTTGCGGTGTGTTTGTTGAGATTGATGAATTGTGGGTTTATGATCAAGTCTATGTATGAATAATATTTGAATCTTCTCTGAATTCTTTTATGCATGATTGGTTATCTTTGCAAGTCTCTTTGAATTATCCGTTTCGTTTGGCCAACTAGATTGGTAGTTCTTGCCATGGGAGAAGTGCTTAGCTTTGGGTTCGATCTTGCGGTGTCCTTTCCTAGTGACAGAAGGGGCAGCAAGGCACGTATTGCATCATTGCCATCAAGGATAACAAGATGGGGTTTATTTCATATTGCATGAATTTATCTCTCTACAGCATGTCATCTTGCTTAAGGCGTTACTCTGTTTTTAACTTAATACTCTAGATGCATGATGGATAGCGGTCGATGAGTGGAGTAATAGTAGTAGATGTAGAATCGTTTCGATCTACTTGTCACGGACGTGATGCCTATATACATGATCATGCCTAGATATTCTCATAATTATGCGCAATTCTGTCAATTGGTCAACAGTAATTTGTTCACCCACCGTAGAATCCTTATGCTCTTGAGAGAAGCCACTAGTGAAACCTATGGACCCCGGGTCTATTCTCATCGTATCAATCTCCATCACTTTAATCTTGCTTTTCTTTTTACTTTGCTTTTAAGTTTTACTTTGCATCTTTATATCAAAAATACCAAAAATATTATATCTATCAGATCTCACTCTAAGTGACCGTGAAGGGATTGACAACCCCTAATCACGTTGGTTGCGAGTAGCTATAGTTTTGTGCAGGTACGAGGGACTTGAGCGTGGCCTCCTACTGGATTGATACCTTGGTTCTCAAAAACTAAGGGAAATACTTACGCTACTCTGCTGCATCATCCCTTCCTCTTCGGGGAAAACCAACGCAAGCTCAAGACGTAGCAAGAAGGATTTTTGGCGCCGTTGCCGAGGAGTCTACGCAAAAAGTCAACATACCATGTACCCATCACAATCCCTATCTCTCGCATTACATTATTTGCCATTTGCCTCTCGTTTTCCTCTCCCCCACTTCACCCTTGCCGTTTTATTCGCCCCCTCTCTCTATCCTCCCTCTCTGTTTGCCTCTTTTGCCTGTTTGCTCTTGTTTGCTCGTGTGTTAGATTGCTTGTTTGTTGCGATGGCTCAAGATAATACTAAATTGTGTGACTTCACCAATACCAATAATAATGACTTCCTTAGCACTCCGATCACTCCTCTTACCGATGCTGAATCTTGTGAAATTAATGCTGCTTTGTTGAATCTTGTTATGAAAGATCAATTCGCCGGCCTTCCTAGTGAAGATGCCGCTATTCATCTGAATAACTTCGTTGATTTGTGTGATATACAAAAGAAAAAAGATGTCGATAATGATGTCGTTAAATTGAAGCTATTTCCTTTTTCGCTTAGAGATCGTGCTAAAGCTTGGTTTTCGTCTTTGCCTAAGAATAGTATTGATTCATGGAACAAGTGCAAAGATGCTTTTATCTCTAAGTATTTTCCTCCCGCTAAGATCATCTCTCTTAGAAACGATATTATGAACTTTAAACAACTTGATCATGAACATGTTGCACAAGCTTGGGAGAGAATGAAATTAATGATACGTAATTGCCCTACCCATGGTTTGAATTTATGGATAATAATACAGAATTTTTATGCCGGATTGAATTTTGCTTCTATAAATCTTTTAGATTCGGCCGCGGGAGGCACTTTTATGGAAATCACTTTAGGAGATGCTACTAAACTCCTAGATAATATTATGGTTAATTATTCTCAATGGCACACTGAAAGATCATCTAATAAAAAAGTGCATGCGATAGAGGAAATTAATGTGTTGAGTGGAAAGATGGATGAACTTATGAAATTATTTGCTACTAAGAGTGCTTCTTCTGATCCTAATGATATGCCTTTGTCCACTTTGATTGAGAATAACAATGAATCTATGGATGTGAATTTTGTTGGTAGGAATAATTTTGGTAACAACGCTTATAGAGGGAATTTTAATCCTAGGCCATATCCTAGTAATCCTTCTAATAATTATGGTAATTCCTACAACAACTCTTATGGAAATTGTAATAAGATGCTCTCTAATTCTGAATCTAATATTAAATAATTTATTTCTTCGCAAAAGAATTTTAATGCTATGATTGAAGAAAATTTGCTTAAGATTGATGATTTGGCTAGGAACGTTGATAGAATTGCTCTTGATGTTGATGCTTTGAAACTTAGATCTATTCCACCTAAGCATGATATTAATGAGTCTCTTAAAGCCATGAGAATTTCAATTGATGAGTGTAAAGAAAGAACCGCTAGGATGTGTGCTTCCAAAGATGCCTTTATTAAAGCGTGTTCTTCCAATTCCTATGAAAATCCAGATGAAGATCTAAAAGTTATTGATGTGTCTCCTATTAAATCTTTGTTTTGCAATATGAATCTTGATGAAACTGAATATTATCTTCCTTTACCTAGACGGCGTTCTAAAAATTCGGAGTATTTAGATCTTAATGATGAAATTGATGAAAGTGGGATTGAAAGAAATAAAAATCTAGATGTTGCTAAACCCACTATATTGGATTTCAAGGAATTTAATTATGAAAGTTGCTCTTTGATTGATTGTATTTCCTTGTTGCAATCCATGCTAAATTCTCCACATGCCTATAGTCGAAATATAGCCTTCACCGAACATATTGTTGATGCCTTGATGCAATCTTATGAAGAAAAACTTGAGTTGAAAGTTTCTATCCCTAGAAAACTCTATGATGAGTGGGAACCAACTATTAAAATTAAAATTAAAAATCATGAGTTTTATGCTTTGTGTGATTTGGGTGCTAGTGTCTCTACTATTCCCAAGACTTTGTGTGATTTACTAGATTTCCGTAATTTTGATGATTGCTCTCTAAACTTGCATCTTGCGGATTCCACTATTAAGAAACCTATGGGAAGGATGAATGATGTTCTTATTGTTGCAAATAGGAATTATGTGCCTATAGATTTCATTATTCTTGATATAGATTGCAATCCTTCTTGCCCTATTATTCTTGGTAGACCTTTCCTTAGAACGGTTGGTGCGATTATTGATATGAAGGAAGGGAATATTAGATTTCAATTTCCATTAAAAAGGGCATGGAACACTTTCCAAGAAAGAAAATAAAATTACCATATGAAACTATCATGAGAGCCACTTATGGATTGCCTACCAAAGATGGCAATACCTAGATCTATCCTTGCTTGTTATGCCTAGCTAGGGGCGTTAAACGATAGCACTTGTTGGGAGGCAACCCAATTTTATTTTTATTCCTTGATATTTGCTCCTGTTTAATAATAAATAAATTATATAGCCTCTGTTTTGGTTGTGTTTTTTTGTTTAATTAGTGTTTGTGCCAAGTAGAACCGTTGGGAAGACTTTGGGAAAGTCTTGTTGAGCTTGCTGTAAAAAACAGAAACTTTAGCGCTCACGAGAACTGCTGTCATTTTTATTTGAAGAGTGATATTTAGTTAATTCTTTTTGCAGATGATTAATAGGTAAATTCCTCACGTCCAGAAATTTATTTTAGAATTTTGAGGTTCCAGATATTGCGCTAGCTACAGATTACTACAGACTGTTCTGTTTTTGACAGATTCTGTTTTTCGTGTGTTGTTTGCTTATTTTTGATGAATCTACGGCTAGTAAAATAGTTTATAATCCATAGATAAGTTGGAATACATTAGGTTTAACACCAATATAAATAAAAAATGAGTTCATTACAGTACCTTGAAGTGTTCTTTTTTTTTCTTTCGCTAACGGAGCTCACGAGTTTTCTATTTTGAGTTTTGTGTTGTGAAGTTTTCAAGTTTTGGTAAGAATTTGATGGATTATGGAACAAGGAGTGGCAAGAGCCTAATATTGGGGATTCCCAAGGCACCCCCAAGATCATCCAAGGACACCAAAAAGTGAAAGCTTGGGGATGCCCCGGAAGGCATCCCCTCTTTCGTCCACCTCCATCGGTAATTTACTTGGAGCTATATTTTTATTCACCAACATGATATGTGTTTTGCTTGGAGCGTCTTGTATTATTTGTGTCTTTGTTTGTTAGTATGCCACAATCATCCTTGCTGTACACACATTTTGAGAGAGCCATACATGAATTAAAATTTGATAGAATACTCTATGTGCTTCACTTATATCTTTTCAGTGTTATAATTTTACTCTATGCGCTTCACTTATATCTTTTGAGCTAAGTAATTTTGCTGTATGTGCTTCACTTATATATTTTGAGCGTTATAAATTTGCTCTATGTGCTTCACTTAGATCTTTTAGAGCACGGTGGTGGATTTGTTTTAAAGAAACTATTGATCTCTCATGCTTCACTTAAATTATTTTGAGAGTCTCTTAATAGCATGGTAATTTGCTTAATAATAATATGCTTGGTATTCAAGATTTGTGAAACTTTCTTTTGAGTGTGTTGAATACTAAGAAAAGATTGAAGCATGATAATTGTTTTGAGATATGGAGGTGATAATATTAAAGTCATGCTAGTTGAGTAGTTGTGAATTTAAAGAATACTTGTGTTGAAGTTTGTGATTCCCGTAGCATGCACGTATGGTGAACCGTTATGTGATGAAGTTGGAGCATGATTTATTTATTGATTGTCTTCCATATGAGTGGTGGTCGGGGACGAGCGATTGTCTTTTCCGACCAACTATCACCCTAGGAGCATGTGCGTAGTACTTTGCTTTGATAACTTCTAGATTTTTGCAATAAGTATATGAGTTCTTTATGACTAATGTTGAGTCCATGGATCATATGCACTCTCACCCTTCCACCCTTGCTAGCCTCTCTAATACCGCGCAACTTTCGCCGGTATCATACACCTACCATATACCTTCCTCAAAACAGCCACCATGCCTACCTATTATGACATTTCCATAGCCATTCCGAGATATATTGCCATGCAACTTTCCACCATCTAGTTCATCATGACACATTCATCATTGTCATATTGCTTAGCATGATCATGTAGTTAACATAGTATTTGTGGCAAAGCCACCGTTCATAATTTTCATACTTGTCACTCTTGATTCATTGCATATCCCGGTACACCGCCGGAGGAATTCATATAGAGTCATACTTTGTTTTAGTATCGAGTTGTAATCATTGAGTTGTAAATCAATAGAAGTGTGATGATCATCATTCAATAGAGCATTGTCCCCAAAAAAAGGCCAAAGAAAAAAAATAAGGCCCAAAAAACAATAAATAAATAAAAAGGGGCAATCCTACTATCCTTTTTCCACACTTGTGCTTCAAAGTAGCACCATGTTCTTTATATAGAGAGTCTCATATGTTGTCACTTTCATATACTAGTGGGAATTTTACATTATAGAACTTGGCTTGTATATTCCAATGATGGGCTTCCACAAATTGCCCTAGGTCTTCATGAGCAAGCAAGTTGGATGCACACCCACTAGTTTCTTTTGTTAAGCTTTCATACATTTATAGCTCTAGTGCATCCGCTGCATGGCAATCCCTACTCATTCACATTGATATCTATTGATGGGCATCTCCATAGCCCGTTGATACGCCTAGTTGATGTGAGACTATCTTCTCCTTTTTGTCTTCTCCACAACCACCATTCTATTCCACCTATAGTGCTATGTCCATGGCTCACGCTCATGTATTGCGTGAAGATTGAAAAGATTTTTAAAAAGTTAGAGTATGAAACAATTGCTTGGCTTGTCATCGGGGTTGTGCATGATTCAAATACTTTGTGTGGGGAAGATGGAGCATAGCCAGACTATATTATTTTGTAGGGATAACTTTCTTTGGCCATGTTATTTTGAGAAGACATAATTGCTTTGTTAGTATTCTTGAAGTATTATTATTTTTATGTCAATATAAACTTTTGTGTTGAATCTTTTTAATCTGAATATTCATACCACAATTAAGAAGATTTGCATTGAAATTATGCCAAGTAGCACTCCGCATCAAAAATTCTCTTTTTATCATTTACCTACTCGAGGACGGGCAGGAATTAAGCTTGGGGATGCCTGATACGTCTCCAACGTATCTATAATTTTTGATTGCTCCATGATATATTATCTACTGTTTTGGACAATATTGGGCTTTATTTTCCACTTTTATATTATTTTTGGGACTAACCTACTAACCGGAGGCCCATTCCAGAATTGTTGTTTTTTGCCTATTTCAGTGTTTCGGAGAAACAAAATATCAAACGGAGTCCAAACGGAATAAAATCTTCGGGAACGTGATTTTCTCACAGAACGTGATCCAGGAGACTTGGACCCTACTGCAAGGGATCAAAGAGGAGGTCACGAGGGTGGGGGGGCGCCCCCCCTAGGGCGCGCCCCCCTGCCTCGTGGGCCCCTCGGTGCTCCACAGACGTACTCCTTGCTCCTATATATACCTACGTACCCCCAAACGATCAGAACAGGAGCCAAAAACCTAATTCCACCACCGCAACTTTCTGTATCCACGAGATCCCATCTTTGGGCCTGTTCCGGAGCTCCGCCGGAAGAGGGCCGTCATCATGGAGGGCTTCTACATCATCCTAGCCCCTCCGATGAAGTGTGAGTAGTTTACCTCAGACCTTCAGGTCCATAGTTAGTAGCTAGATGGCTTCTTCTCACTCTCTGAATCTCAATACAAAGTTCTCCCCCTCTCTTGTGGAGATCTATTCGATGTAATCTTCTTTTTGCGGTGTGTTTGTTGAGATCAATGAATTGTGGGTTTATGATCAAGTCTATCAATGAATAATATTCGAATCTTCTCTGAATTCTTTTATGCATGATTGGTTATCTTTGCAAGTCTCTTCGAATTATCTGTTTCGTTTGGCCAACTAGATTGGTAGTTCTTGCCATGGGAGAAGTGCTTAGCTTTGGGTTCGATCTTGCGATGTCCTTTCCCAGTGACAGAAGGGGCAGCAAGGCACGTATTGCATCGTTGCCATTGAGGATAACAAGATGGGGTTTATTTCATATTGCATGAATTTATCTCTCTACAGCATGTCATCTTGCTTAAGGCGTTACTCTGTTTTTAACTTAATACTCTAGATGCATGCTGGATAGAGGTCGATGAGTGGAGTAATAGTAGTAGATGTAGAATTGTTTCGGTCTACTTGTCACGGACGTGATGCCTATATACATGATCATGCCTAGATATTCTCATAATTATGCTCTATTCTGTCAATTGCTCAACAGTAATTTGTTCACCCACCGTAGAATACTTATGCTCTTGAGAGAAGCGACTAGTGAAACCTATAGCCCCCGGGCCTATTCTCATCATATCAGTCTCCATCACTTTAATCTTGCTTTTCTTTTTTACTTTGCTTTTACTTTTTACTTTGCATCTTTATATCAAAAATACCAAAAATATTATATCTATCAGATCTCACTCTCGTAAGTGACCGTGAAGGGATTGACAACCCCTAATCGCGTTGGTTGTGAGTAGCTATCGTTTTGTGCAGGTACGAGGGACTTGAGCGTGGCCTCCTACTAGATTGATACCTTGGTTCTCAAAAACTTAGGGAAATACTTACGCGACTCTGCTGCATCATCCCTTCCTCTTCGGGGAAAACCAACACAAGCTCAAGACGTAGCAGAGGGGCACCCCATAGACACACAAGTTGATTGTTTAGTCGTGTGCAGTGCCCCCCTCCACGGAATTCCACCTCAGTCATATCGTTGTAGTGCTTAGGCGAAGCCCTGGGTCGGTAACTTCATCATCACCGTCATCACGCAATCGTGCTAAAGAAACTCTCCCTCGGCCTCAGCTGGATCAAGAGTACGAGGGACATCACCGAGCTGAACGTGTGCAGATCGTGGAGGTGTCGTGCGTTCGGTACTTGATCGGTTGGATCGCGAATACGTTCGACTACATCAACCGCGTTTCATAACGCTTCCGCTTTTGGTCTACGAGGGTACGTAGACATACTATCCCCCTCTCGTTCCTATACATATCCTAGATAGATCTTGCGTGATCGTAGGAAAATTTTGAAATACTGCGTTCCCCAACAGTTGCATCCGAGCCAGGTCTATGCGTAGATGTTATATGCACAAGTAAAACACAAAGGAGTTGTGGGCGTGGGTATATACATATTGCTTGCCGTCAATAGTTGATTCTTGATTCAGCGGTATTGTTGGATGAAGCGGCTCAGACCGACATTACGTGTACACTTACACGAGACTGGTTCTACCGATGTGCTTCGCACACAGGTGGCTAGTTGGTGTATGTTTCTCCAACTTTAGTTGAATCGGTTTCAATGAACAGGGTTCTTTCTGAAGATCAAAAAGCAATCACTATACTACTTGTGCTTTTGATGCGTAGGTAAGAATGGTTCTTGCTAGAAGCCCATAGCATCCACGTAAAACTTGCAACAACAAAGTAGAGGACGTCTAACTTGTTTTTGCAGGGCATGTTGTGATGTGATATGGTCAAGCCGTGATTATATAAATTGTTGTATGAGATGATCATGTTTTATAACACAGTTATCGGCAATTGGCAGGAGCCATATGGTTGTCGCTTTATTGTATGAAATGCAATCGCCATGTAATTTCTTTACTTTATCACTAAGTGGTAGTGATAGTCGTAGAAGCAATAGTTGGCAAGACGACAACGATGCTACGATGGAGATCAAGGTGTCAAGCTGGTGACAATGTTGATCATGACGGTATTTGAAGATGGAGATCAAAGGCACAAGATGATGATGGCCATATCATATCACTTATATTGATTGCATGTGATGTTTATCCTTAATGCATCTTATTTTGCTTAGTATGATGGTAGCATTATAAGATGATTTCTCACTAAATTTCAAGGTATAAGTGTTGTCCCTGAGTATGCACCGTTTCTACAGTTCGTCGTGCCGAGACACCACGTGATGATCGGGTGTGATAAGCTCTACGTTCACATACAATGGGTGCAAGCCAGTTTTGCACAAGCAGAATACTCGGGTTAAACTTGACGAGCCTAGCATATGCAGATATGGCCTCGAAACACTGAGACCGAAAGGTCAAGCATGAATCATATAGTAGATATGATCAACATAGTGATGTTCACCATTGAAAACTACTCCATCTCACGTGATGATCGAACATGGTTTAGTTGATATGGATTCTGTGATCACTTAGATGATTAGAGGGATGTCTAACTAAGTGGGAGTTCTTAAGTAATATGATTAATTGAACTTTAATTTATCATGAACTTAGTACCTGAAAGTATTTTTCATATCTATGTTGTAGATCAATAGCTTGCGTATAGCTCCATGTTTTATTTTTTGATATGTTCCTAGGGAAAAATAAGTTGAAAGATGATAGTAGCAATGATGCGGACTAGGTCTGTGATCTGAGGATTATCCTCATTATTGCATACAAGAATTATCTCCTTGTTGCACCGCTAGGTGACGGACCTATTGTAGGAGCAGATGCAGATGTTATGAACATTTCGCAAAGCTCGGTATGATGACTAATTGATAGTTTAGTGCACCATGCTTTATGGCTTAGAACCGGGACTTCAAAAACGTTTTTTGCACCACGGAACATATAAGATGTTCCAAGAGCTGAAATTTGTATTTCAGACTCATGCCCGAGTCAAGAGGTATGAGACTGCTCCCAAATACTTTGCCTACAAGATGGAGGAAAATAGCTCAACCAGTGAGCATATGCTTAGAATGTCAGAGCACTACAATCGCCTGAATCAAGTGGTAGTTAATCTTCCAGATAATATAGTGATTGACAAAGTTCTCTAGTCACTATCACCAAGTTACTGGAACTTCGTGATGAACTATAATATGCAAGGGATGACGAAAACGATTCCCCGAGCTCTTCGCGATGCTGAAATTGGCGAAGGTAGAAATCAAGAAAAGCATCAAGTGTTGATGGTTGACAAGACCACTAGCTTCAAGTAAAAGGGCAAGGGAAAGAAAGGTAACTTCAAGAAGAATGGCAAGAAAGTTGCCACTCCCATGAAGAAGCCCAAAGCTAGACCCAAGCCTGAAACTGAGTGCTTCTACTATAAAGGAAATGGTCACTGGAAGCGGAACTACCCCAAATACTTGGCGGATAAAAAGGATGGAAAAGTAAACAAAGATATATTTGATATACAGATTATTGATGTGTACTTTACTAGTGTTCATAGTAACCCCTAGGTATTTGATACCGATTCAGTTGCTAAGATTAGTAACTCGAAACAGGAGTTACAAAATGAACAGAGACTAGTTGAGGGCAAAGTGATGATGTGTGTTGGAAGAGATTCCAAGGTTGATAAGATCACCATCGCATACTCCCTCTACCTTCGGGATTAGTGTTGAACCTAAATAAATGTTATTTGGTGTTTGCGTTGAGCATAATATGATTGGATCATGTTTATGGGAATACGGTTATTCATTTAAGTAAAAGAATAGTTGTTGTTCTGTTTACATGAATAAAACCTTCTATGGTCATACACTTAATATAAATGGTTTATTGAATCTCGATCGTAGTGATACACATATTCATCATATTGAAGCCACAAAGATGCAAAGTTAATAATGATAGTGCAACTTATTTGTGGCACTGCCATTTAGGTCATATTGGTGTAAAGTGCATAAAGAAACTCCATGATGATGGGCTTTTGGAATCACTTGATTATGAATCACTTGATACTTGCGAACCATGCCTCATGGGCAAGATGACTAAGACTCCATTCTCCGGAACAATGGAGCGAGCCACCGAATTATTGGAAATAATACATACCGATGTATACGGACCAATGAATGTTGAGGCTCGCGATGGGTATCGTTATTTTCTGACATTCACAGATGATTTAAGCAGATATGGGTATATCTACCTAATGAAACATAAGTCTAAAACATTTGAAAACTTCAAAGAATTTCATAGTGAAGTTGAGAATCATCGTAACAAGAAAATAAAGTTTCTACGATCTGATCGCAGAGGCGAATATTTGAGTTTCGAGTTTGGCCTTCATTTGAAAGAATGTGGAATAGTTTCACAACTCACGCCACCTGGAACACCACGGCGTAATGGTGTGTACGAACATCATAACCGTACTTTATTAAATATGGTGCGATCTATGATGTCTCTTACCGATTTACCACTATCATTTTGGGGTTATGCATTAGAGACAGCTGCATTCACGTTAAATAGGGCACAGTCTAAAAATTCCGTTGAGATGACACTGTATGAACTGTGGTTTAGCAAGAAACCTAAGCTGTCGTTTCTTAAAGTTTGGGGTTGCGATGCTTATGTGAAAAAGTTTCAACCTGATAAGCTCCCAAATCGGAGAGGTGCGTCTTCATATGATACCTAAAAGAAACTGTTGGGTACACCTTCTCTCACAGATCTGAAGGCAAGATCTTTGTTGCTAAGAGTGGATCCTTTCTAGAGAAGGAGTTTCTCTCGAAAGAAGTGAGTGGGAGGAAAGTAGAACTTGATGAGATAATTGTACCTGCTCCCTTATTGGAAAGTAGTTCATCACAGAAATCAGTTCCAGTGATTCCTACTCCAATTAACGAGGAAGCTAATGATGATGATCATGAAAACTTCTTATCAAGTTACAACCGAACCTCATAGGTCAACTAGAGTAAGATCCACACCAGAGTGGTACGGTAATCCTGTTCTGGAGGTCATGTTACTTGACCATGACGAACGTACAAACTATGAGGAAGCGATGATGAGCCCAGATTCCACAAAGTGGCTTGAGGCCATGAAATCTGAGATAGAATCCATGTATGAGAACAAAGTGTGGACTTTGGTGGACTTTCCCATTGATTGGCAAGCCATTGGGAACAAATGGATCTTCAAGAGGAAGACGGGCGCTGATAGTAGTGTTACTATCTAGAAAGCACGAATTGTCGCAAAAAGTTTTCGACAAGTTCAAGGTGTTGACTACGATGAGATTTTCTCACTCGTAGCAATGCTTAAATCTATCCAAATCATGTTAGCAATTGCCACATTTTATGAAATCTGGCAAATGGATATCAAAACTGCATTCCTTAATGGATTTCTTAAAGAAGAGTTGTATATGATACAACAAGAAGGTTTTGTCAATCCTAAAGGTACTAACAAAGTGTGCAAGCTCTAGCGATCCATCTATGGACTGGTGCAAACATCTCGGAGTTGGAATATATGCTTTGATGAGTTGATCAAAGCATATAGTTTTATACAGACTTGCGGTGAAGCTTGTATTTACAAGAAAATGAGTGTGAACACTACAACATTCCTGATAAGTATATGTGAATGACATATTATTGATCGGAAATAATGTAGAATTTTCTGGAAAGCATAAAGGAGTATTTGAAAGGAGTTTTTCAAAGAAAGATCTTGGTGAAGCTGCTTACAAATTGAGAATCAAGATCTATAGAGATAGATCAAGACGCTTGATAAAAAATTTCAGTGAGTACATACCTTGACAAGTTTTTGAAGTAGTTCAAAATGTAACAGTCGAAGAAGGAGTTCTTGCCTGTGTTGCAAGGTGTGAAGTTGAGTAAAGACTCAAAAACCAACCACGGCAGAAAATAGAAAGAGGATGAAAAGTCATTCAATATGCCTCAGTCATAGGTTCTATAAAGTATGCTATGTTGTGTACCAGACCTATTGTGTACCTCACCATGAGTTTGGCAAGAGGGTACAATAGTGATCCAGGAGTGAATCACTAAACAATGGTCAAAATTATACTTAGTGGAATAAGGAATGTTTCTCGGTTATGGAGGTGACAAAGAGTTCATCGTAAAAAGTTACGTCGATGCAAGCTTTGACACTGATCTAGATGACTCTAAGTCTCGATCTAGATACATATTGAAAGTGGGAGCGATTAGCTAGAGTAGCTCCATGCAAAGCATTGTATATATAGAAAATTTGCAAAATACATACGGCTCTAAATGTGGTCAACACGTTGACTAAACTTCTCTCACAAGAAAACATGATCACTCTTTGGGCGTTAATCACATCGCGATGTCAACTAGATTATTGAATCTAGTAAACCCTTTGGGTATTAGTCACATGGAGATGTGAAATAATCACATAAATATGTGAACTATTGGTGCTAAATCACATGGCGATGTGAACTGGATTATTGACTCTATTGCAAGTGGGAGACTGAAGGAAATATTCCCTAGAGGCAATAATAAAGTTGTTACTTATATTTCCTTATATCATGATAAATGTTTATTATTCATGCTAGAATTGTATTAACCGAAAACTTAGTACATGTGTGAATACATAGACAAAACAGAGTGTCCCTAGTATCCCTCTACTTGAGTAGCTCGTTAATGAAAAGATGGTTAAGTTTCCTGACCATAGACATGTGTTGTCATTTGATGAACGAGATCACATCATTAGAGAACGATGTGATGGACAAGACCCATCCGTTAGCTTAGCATAAATGATCGTTTAGTTTTATTGTTATTGCTTTCTTCATAACTTATACATGTTCATATGACTATGAGATTATGCAACTGCCGAATACCGGAGTAACACTTAGTGTGCAATCAAACGTCACAATGTAACTGGGTGATTATAAAGATGCTCTAAAGGTGTCTCCGATGGTGTTTGTAGAGTTGGCATAGATCGAGATTAGGATTTGTCACTCCGATTTTTAGAGAGGTATCTCTAGGCCCTCTCGGTAATGCACATCACTATAAGCCTTGCAAGCAATGTGACTAATGAGTTAGTTACGGGATGATGCATTACGGAACGAGTAAAGAGACTTGCCGGTAATGAGATTGAACTAGGTATGATGATACCAACGATCGAATCTCGGGAAAGTAACATACCAATGACAAAGGGAACAACGTATGTTGTTATGCGGTTTGACCGATAAAGATCTTTGTAGAATATGTAGGAACCAGTACAAGCATCGAGGTTCCACTATTGGTTATTGACCGGAAGTGAGTCTCGGTCATGTCTACATAGTTCTCGAACACGTAGGGTCCGCATGCTTAACGTTCGATGACGATCGGTATTATGAGTTTATGTGTTTTGATGTACCGAAGGTAGTTTAGAGTCCCGGATGTGATCACGGACATGATGAGGAGTCTCGAAATGGTTGAGACATAAATATCGATATATTGGAAGGCTATGTTTGGACATCGGAATGGTTCCGGATGAGCTCGGGCATTTACCGGAGTACCGGGAGGTTACTGGAACCCCCCGGGGGCTTAATGGGCCTACATGGGCTTTAGTGGAAGAGAGAGGAGAAGGCCAAGAGGAGGGGTGCCCCCCAAGCCCAATCCAAATTGGGAGGGGGGCCAGCCCCCCTTTCCTTCATGCCCTCTCTCCCTTCCCCCCCCCCTCCTAGTAGGACTAGGAAAGGGGGGAACCTACTCCTAGTAGGAGTAGGATCCCCCCTTGGGGCGCACCCAAGGTGGCCGGCTGGCCCCCTCCTCCGCCCCTTTATATATGGGGGAGGGGGCACCCCATAGACACACAAGTTGATTGTTTAGCCGTGTGCGGTGCCCCCCTCCACAGAATTCCACCTCTGTCATATCGTTGTAGTGCTAAGGCAAAACCCTGCGCCGGTAACTTCATCATCACCGTCATCACGCCGTCGTGATGACGAAACTCTCCCTCGGCCTCAGCAGTATCAAGAGTGCGAGGGGCGTCAACAAGCTGAACGTGTGCAGATCGTGGAGGTGCCGTGCGTTCGGTACTTGATCGGTTGGATCACGAAGACGTTCGACTACATCAACCATGTTTCATAACACTTCCGCTTTCGGTCTACGAGGGTACGTAGACATACTCTCCCCCTCTGGTTGCTATGCATCTCCTAGATAGATCTTGCGTGATCGTAGGAAAATTTTGAAATATTGCTTTCCCCAACACTATCATCGCTGTTACACTTGCTACAAAATTACTGCTAGCACTATTACTGTTATTGTTGTTGCTACTACTACTATCAAAACTATCACATTACTTTGCTACTGATCACTTTGCTGCAGATAATTAATCTCCAGGTGTGTTTGAATTGACAACTCAGCTGCTAATACCTTCAAATATTCTTTGCCCCCCTTTGTGTCGAATCTATAAATTTCGGTCGAATACTCTACCCTGGAAAACTGTTGCGATCCCCTATACTTGTGGGTTATCATAGTGCTGGTTAGCAATTGTATTAGGTTTACTGTAACAATGTAATTCAACAGTTTGCCATGGATTGCATCCTTCAACCATGTTAGCAACTTTATTTTGATTTATCAGTTCAATCATTTTCATCCTCATGCCAACTTGGTCATACTTGACAAGTAAGCCTGATCATTCCACAGGCCGGGTCGGGTTCGGGCCGGGATTGGTAAAGCTCAATGAAAAAATCCCAAGCCTGAGCCCAGCTCGGCCCAACCTGAAGCACATGAACAGTGTCTTTTTTAATTAAATTAGTCATATTTGGGATATTATATTAGTTTATTCTACCTATATTTCAAATAAAAATAATATATAGTCATTTCGGGCTTATTTCAGGCTTTCGGGCCGGGCTTCGGGCGAGAAACTGGAGCCTGAGCCCAGCCCGACATTCGGGCTTCGAGTTTGGGCCTCTGGGCCTGGTTGTCCATGAACAGGTTTACTGTTCAGCCTGCTTCTATAGCAGATAAAATTATCTCTGCTTAACCCTAGTTGAACCAATTCCCCTTCAAATTATAAATAGTAACTATGTCTAGACGCCAAGGAAAAGGACAAGGTTGAACAACAGATTTTGTGTGCAGAAGGAACCTAAGCAGCCACCACTGATCCATCTGTAAGAGACAAAATTACCTTTGATGAAACTTGAGAGAAGTAATTGAACTCTTCAAAGACATGCCTATAAATGAACTTTTTGGACACCTTAACTGAACATGGACATGACTGAACTTTATCGACACATGTTGATGCGGAGCATCCTACGGTCATCCCCATGGACCTACCATCGCCTCAACAAGAGCCAAGAGGACCCATGACACGAGCTAGAGCTAGAGCACTCGAGAACGAGGTGACTTCCTTCCTTAGCGATATTACATATGATCCTCTCGAGACATGGCTACTACCTAAATCCGAGACGTTGTGCATGATTAGGTACCAAGAGGACCCTCCCAAAGATGCACGTGAAGGTGTACAAGCCCCCAAGTTCATGGATGAAGAGAACCCACGGAAGGAGTCAAGAACACCTCCCAGGACCAGGACATCCAGCCACGACCCCGGACGTCCGGCCCCTGGGGCGTCGTCCATTAGCAAGCTGCACAGTCGCCAAGAATCTATAGGCCCCAGACATTCGGCCCTTCCCGAGCTCCCGGATATCCTGCCACCAGCCTGGAAATCTGGACCCCTCCGAACCCGAGAGCAACAAAGCCCACCGCTCCAACCCGGACATCCGGCCTATCCAGCCCGTACATCCGGCCCCACGTGAAAGCCCGGACATCCGGCGCGACGCCCGGACGTCTGGCCTCCCCTGTCTGCGGATAGTGAAGGGCCGAGGCCCATGTACCCCTTCAACCCCCTAGACTATATATACTCCTCCTCATCCTTCTTTCTAGGGTTAGCATTGGTTTATCTCATATTTAGAGATAGAGCATTGCTCATCCACATCGGATCTACTCAACGAGAGAGACCGCGACCCCTCTTCGGAGAAGATCCCTTTGGATTCAAGACCCCTTTCCGGGAAGAACCTCAAGACCTCCTCACGGAGAAGACCGGCTACCTTTGTATCATCCTTAGTTGTCCATGGATCGTGTGTTCTCTTATGTACTCGAGGATCTAGCACCTGCGTGACTATTTCTTGTTGGTTTAGTGTTTCTCTTGTGTTTCACTCGTGTTTTTCCTCGTTTCCCTCCTCGTGTTCTTCGCGGGATCCGCTCCTTTCGTGAAAGATCAGCCACATAGGGTTCTACCCTACATCATCTTGGTATCTAGAGCCACATTGATCACGATTTTGGGGCCTCCCCATTGTGTTTCTAGCCTAGTTTTTGTTGATTTTGTCCCTAATTCGAAAATTCCCCACAAAAATAGCCCCAATTTTTTTTGTGATTTGTTGGTGAGATGAAGTTTTGTTGAATTTGATCCACGGATTTCGTGTGTTGCAGGTAGATCTAGCCTTCCATCCACTTTTCCCCAATTTCCATCCACAAATTTCTCTGAATTTTCCCCGGATTTGACCTCTCCATGCAGTGTTCATCACGTTCGTCCCTGGATCCAGAGCCCAGACATCCGGCCCGACTGCCCGGGCATCCGGCACCCCGGACATCCGGCCCCTGGCAGCAACATCTCCATCCACCACCACGTTTCCATCCATATTTCGCCAAATTTTGTTCTGGTGCCCACATATACTTCCGCATACCACCATCACTTCTGCATAGCACCACCATATACCACTACCAACTCCGACAATTTTGGTCCAATTTTGCTTTGAGAATTTGAGTTGCGGTACCATGCCCTACTTGTGTTTCGGCTATTTAGGTGCGGTTTGGCATCAACATCACCGCCTCTCATCTTCGCCACAGACGCGTCATCAACAACAATCTCCTCGACTACATCTTGGTATTTGTGACACTCAATGGATCACCATCATCTGTTCTTGCTTACGGACGAGGACCTGAAGAACGGTAACCTCACCTTGGTATTGGACATATCATTCTTGCCATTACATTGATAGCCATCATAGCCTTACTCCTTTGCGTCGCTTACCCATCGAGACTAGCCGTTGAGTACTGCCAGTAACGAGACTTGTGCACATTAGTGATCATACTTCCCATAGTATACATACATAATTGTTGCATATCTTGGTATCATCTCTTGTGTCACAAGGTTGTCATCGCGTACACAATTGCTATCTTGGTTTGTGAAGCATTGCATGAGAAAAGAGCTCAAACACCAAAGAGCCAAACAAGCTTTTAAGCAAAAGGGAAAGATAAGCAAAGAGCTTTTAAGCAAGCACCATAGCATCATACAACATTAAGATTGTCATACTAGATCATCTTGGATCATATCATAGAAACACCTTGCATAGAGCATACTTGGGATAGAAGCCCTTGCATTTTTGCTTAGTAGGATGTGCACAAGTCTTTGTATCCGCCTATTGTGCAATCGTGCTAGCATCTCTCTAGTGTTGTGCAATAAGAGCATTTTTGTGGATTCCACATTTTGGCTCATCCTTGGTTGCACGACCCCACTAATCTTTTTGGGTGTGTGTTTCCGTGTACCTTATATTGCTTGGCCTACTTGTTGCATTGCAAACTTGCGAATCTTTTCCAAAATTATTGAAGCTCACTTACAATTGCATTAAATTTTGTGCCACCATCCTAACCAAGCTCCACCATAAGCTTTTACTTGTCTAGGTGTGAGAAACTGACAAGAATTGGTACCAATTGTGCTATTTCCTTGTCCACATTGGAGTGATCATTGATCCACTTTCAACTTCGGTCAAGGTACGTTTGGTATTCATTCTTCTCTTTCTACCACTCACATTTTTATCTCGAAATGATGGATAGGCCAAGTACCTCTACCAACCCACTCTTCATTGACCACGACGACGACATGAACTCCTACATCACCAAGAGCCACCTCTTTGGTGCAAAACATGCTTTGCATCAAGAGCAACAACCAATGAGTGAACGCATCGACAACCTCGCCACCGACTTACGACTCTCCGAGCAATGTACAAGGGACTACTTCGACCACAAGATCGATGATCACAATCAAGAGAACGATGCAAGAATGGACGAGATTCGCGCTTTTTCCTCAACCACTCTTCTTCCACTTCGTCCTCATCTAGAAGGAGCCGCTCAAGTCGACACTCCTACTTCACCCTCTCCGGCTCAAGTACACCGACATCAAACACTCTTCGACGTGCCGCGCGCAATGATCATCAAGCAAGCCTCAATCCTCTATGCGACACCAACTTTCAAGAGCACCGACAACGTCAAACCCATGTAACACCCTCGATGCGGCTATATCTCCCACGTGTCGAAGCACGACTTAGAGGCATAACTGCATTGAAAGCAATGTCGCAAGTGAGGTAATCTTCACACAACCCATGTAATACATAAGGGAAAGAGATACATAGTTGGCTTACAATCGCCACTTCACACAAATACATGAATAAAGCATTACATCATCCAAATACAAGCAGGGCCCGACTGAGGAGCCAAAATAACCCCAAATGCTACACAGATTCCCGAGCGTCCCGACTGGGCTCCACTACTGATCAACTAGAACGAAACAACACAAAGGGCAAGATCTTCATCGAGCTCCTCCTTGAGCTTGGTTGCGTCATCTGCACGGACTCAACGGCACCTACAAACTGGTTTTGGAAGTATCTGTGAGCCACGGGGACTCAGCAATCTCGCACCCTCGCGATCAAGACTATTTAAGCTTATGGGTAAGGTAAAGGTATGAGGTGGAGCTGCAGCAAGCGACTAGCATATATGGTGGCTAACATATTCGCAAAAGAGAGAGAGAAGAGAAGGCAAAAGCACGGTCAAGGAACTATGATTAAGAAGTGATCCTAAAACAACCTACGCCAAGCATAACTCCAACACCATGTTCACTTCCCGGACTCCGCCGAGAAGAGACCATCACGGTTACACACGCGGTTGATGTATTTTAATTAAGGTCAACTTCAGGTTTTCTACAACCGGACATTAACAAATTCCCATCTGCCCATAACCGCGGGCACGGCTTTCGAAAGTTTAAAACCCTGCACAGGTGTCCCAACTTAGCCCATCACAAGCTCTCACGGTCAACGAAGGATATTCCTTCTAGCGGGAAGACCCGATCAGACTAGGAATCCCGGTTACAAGACATCCTCGACAATGGTAAAACAAGTCCAGCAAAGCCGCCCGATGCGCCGACATCCTGATGGGAGCTGCACATATCTCGTTCTCAGGGCAACACCGGATGAGACATCCTACGAGTAAAACCAGCCCTCAAGTTTCCCCGAGGTGGCCCCGCAGTCTACTCAGTTCGGACCAACACTTAGACAAGCACTGGCCCGGGGGGGTTAAAATAAAGATGACCCTTGGGCTGGCCTAACCCAAGGGAAAAAGAGGCTAGGTGGCGAATGGTAAAACCAAGGTTGGGCCTTGCTGGAGGAGTTTTATTCAAAGTGAACTGTCAAGGAGTTCCCATTATACCCAACCGCGTAAGGAACGCAAAATCCGGGAACATAACACCGATATGATGGAAACTAGGGCGGCAAGAGTGGAACAAAACACCAGGCATAAGGCCGAGCCTTCCACCCTTTACCAAGTATATAGATGCATTAATTAAATAAGATATATTGTGATATCCCAACAAGTAAACATGTTCCAACAAGGAACAACATCTCCATGTTCCAACAAGGAACAAACTTCAATCTTCACCTGCAACTAACAATGCTATAAGAGGGGATGAGCAACGCGGTAACTTAGCCAATCAACGGTTTGCTAGGACTTGGTGGGTTAGAGGTTTGGTTCAACAATATGGGAGGCATGAAAAGCAAGTGGTAGGTATCGCATCATAGGCATAGCAAAAGAGCGAGCAACTAAGCAAGCAAAGATAGAAATGATTTCGAGGGTATGATCATGTTGCCTGAAATCCCACAAGGAATAAGAACGAGTCCATGAAGAAGACAAACGGGCATAGTCGAATGGTTCTTCACAAACGCGACGTTACCGGAACCAACCCGAAGAAGCAAACACCGGAAAGAAGCACACAACATAGTAAACAACCAACACAAGAACATGGTATGATATGCGAGACGGGGTATGCGATGCATATGCATGATTTGCAAGGGAATGAATGAACCTGGACTCAACCTGTAAATCCAAGTGTGCCACTGGAAAGGTGAGGTGATTTCGGTTGAAATCGATATAAAGTACGCCGGAATCGGAGTTACGGTTTGGAAATGGCAAGCAATTCAAATATGGCACCGGTTTGCAATATACATCAAGTAGGCATCTAAATGCAACAAGATAATTATGCTACAGCACTCAAAGATGGTAACAAAATACATGGCAGGGATCTACTCATACATCTTAAAAAATTATGAACACTGAGCTACGGCCAATTCATCAATTAACAGGTTAAAACAAGCATGGCAAAAGTGCAAACCGTAAACAGATTTCAAACATAGTGAAATTAACACTTGTCTGGAATTTCAGATCAGGTAGCACACTTTGGAGCATGAATACTATATGCTACAGGGCCTGAACATGGCAAAGTAAAGCATGGCATGGAGCTACTCAAAGAGCTTAACAAAAGTCCCTTAGTGACCTTGAGCCAAAAGGGATCGGAAAATACATTTGCAAGCATGTGAACATGGCAAAAACATAATCAGATCACAGACTTGGGGAAAAACTGGAGCATGCAAATCAGATATCAAGTAGGCATGTTTACGAGCTCGGTGCACTCACTACAGAGCATGTCATGACAATCTAAGCATACACCCATCAAGAATACACATTATACAAGCTAGACATGGCAAGAACAATAACATAGAATGCACGGATCATCTACAACATCCTCGGCAAAATCGCTAACAAGTAGACAATCTGCCCAGATTCACGAAATAGCAAAAATAGAGCTCGATTGACTCAAGCTAGGGTGCTCCATAATTGCAAAAAAAGACATGGATGGATATAGCACTACAAGATTAACAAATCATCCTTACTGATCATCCTGAAAAGAGGCACGGATCACTAGGAAACAACATGAACATATGGCATATTGAAATAAACAGATCAAGGACTTAGTGGAATTGCTAAGTCCCTGAAATCAGCATTAACGAATGCACCACTTTGCAAGCTTGTGCTAGTCACCACACAAATCACAAAAATACATGGATAGCACCTCTGGAAAGATGGTATGGCATATAACAAAACACATGTAGAGCTCAGGGGCATATCATGCACACATAATTCATGGCAAAAATGACAAATAGCTATTTGGTGCAGCAGATCTGACAATTAACTCAAATAGCTCTCTTCCAACAGCATTTCGGGCATCAAGATGAACTCAAATGAAAATGATGCAATGAGATGAAATGATATGCTCTTTGAGAAGAACATTTCGATATGCTACACGCTCAAAACGGAGCAACGGATGCAGAGTTACAACATGATGAACAAGGGCATTTGAAACATGGAAAACTCTGGGACTTAGTGAAATATCTCACTCCGAGAACAGATCTAGGGTTCGTGCACGCGAACCGAGGCAACTCCGGCGAGCTTGACGCAACTCCAGCGAGGGGGAGGTCTTCTCCGGCGAGGACGGCCGCGGAGGGGGTCGGCGAGGAGCGGATCCGGGCGCTCTTGCCCGGATATAGCCGGAGGCGGGGCCGGCACTGGCCATGGCACGGCGCGACAGTGCCGTGGCGGCGCGGCGAGCTCGCCGACCGGCGAGGGATGAAGGCGGCGTCAAGGACCCGGCGGCTGCGAGGCGGGCGACCGCGGGCGGGCAGCGCCCGTGCGGCGGCGGCGGCGGAATGGGCTGCGGGGGCCCGGTTCGGGCTCCGCGGGCCTCGGGCGGCGGCATGTCGGCGGGATGACGTGGCGGCATGGGAGTGGCTGAGGCGGCGGGGCGGACATGTCCGGGCGGCGAGGTTTTTGTCCGGTGGCGCGGGAAAGAAGAGGCTAGGGTTTGGACTCGAAAATTCGAAGGAGTGCACCTATTTATAGATAGAGGGAGCTAGGAGAGTCCAAATGAGGTGCGGTTTTCGGCCATGGGATCGTGATCAAATGCTCTAGATGATGGAGAGGGTTTAGGTGGGTTTTGGGCCAAATTGGAGGGGTGTTGGGCTGCAACACACACGAGGCCTTCTCGGTCCCTCGGTTAACCGTTGGAGCATCAAACGAAGTCGAAATGGTACAAAACTTGACAGACGGTCTACCGGTAGTAAAACAAGGCCGCTTGGCAAGTCTCGGTCCAATCCGAAAATGTTTAATCCCCACACACGAAAGAAGGTAGAAAGGACCACCGAAGGAGATAGGAGCGCCGGAATGCAAAACGGACAACGGGGAAAAAGCTCGGATGCATGAGACGAACATGTATGCGAATGAAATGCACATGATGACATGATATGCAATGCATGACACGCAAGCAATGACAAGGCAACAACAGCGAATAACTGGAGGACACCTGGCACATCGGTCTCGGGGCGTTACAACACTCCACCACTACGAGAGGATCTCATCCCGAGATCTAGAATGGCACCGGAGGGAAAAAACGGAAGAGGAAGAGGAGAGGTAAAGCTAAGTTGCTTCTTTGACAAACGAGTGAAACCAAGGAACCTCGAGAGGTTGAGCAAATTTGAAAGAGAGAATACAAAGAAGATGAATAAAGTTGAAAGCACTCCGTTAAGAAAGAGGAATAAGAAAGAACCGATTCAGGTAGCACTCCGATTGAGAAGGGAGGCAAAAACTTGATAGGAAGAAAAGAACTCGAAAAGCGGGCACGACACTCCGGTTAAGAGGAGAAGGACGAAAAGAACACGATCCTGACAAAGCAAGAAGATGGGTTGGAGAGAGCAACATCACAATGCCTCCGGAACCAAAAGAGTAGAATGGAATGGGACGAACAAAGGGAAACAAGATCTCGAGGGAGCACGTTTACAACAAATGCTAGAACGGAGTTGTTGGAAAACCAACAACGAAAGGAATAAGCTTGATATGGTCTTATGGAATACATCTCAAATTATGAGGTGACAACCTGCCACTCACGGGAAAAGAATTGGATTGATATGAACGAGGAGACGAGAAACTTATTTCACCAGGAGGATAAATGAAGAACTTGGGTCTTATATGAGCACCATAAATAGCAACAATCCTTAGGGACGGTTTTAGGTGAAATATAGCCCAAGATAATTCCAACGAAGAAATTGATGGATTTAAAATACCTCATTCTTAACAACATGTGAATCATGAAACATGAACTCAAATTATCAAGAATGACATAATACTACCTCCAATGATACGGAAGAAAGAATTGCACTCCGGATTACAATATGAAGAAAAGCTTGAGCTTCTTAGGAAAGAATCTCGATGAAAAAGTTGGAGAAGGAATTAAATCATAGATGAACCATCATGTAGAACCTCCGTGAAGAACTCCGGTAACAAAAGGATAACGAGAAGAAAAAGGAAGTTGAAAACACGAGGTGAAACCTTGTAATGCTTTAGGTGTATCTCCGTGAAGATATAATTGCGAGAGCTTGGAACTCCGGAAAAGAAAGATAAACAAATGAGATCAAGAATTTTGATGAGCCTCTGGGATAAGGAATTAATTACTTGGATGAACAAGAATAAGAATTACGTTATGCGTATCCTTCAACAATTTAATTGCTGACAAGCAACGGATTTGGCATACTACTTATCCTCGTAGAAAGATTAAGAGAGATATAGCGCAAACTTGAGAAGGTCTTCAACGAACCACCAGTAGAATTTGAAAGAATGAAAGAATTGATATGACAACGAATGACGAGAACTCTTGAATGAACCATCATGAGAATTGAAAAAGAATGAATAAAACATAAAGAAACACCGGGAAGAATTAGCAAATACACGAAGATGCTTGAGAGGATTTAGATAGATGAGAACGAAGAGATCACGAGCCGATTAAAGATCACTTGCACGAAGCACCGGTAAAATTTGGAGAATGATAGCTGAAAGCTGAGAATGAATAAACCTGAATTGATGGACTCCAGATGAACAAACTGAAAAGGCTCCTGAATTGCTCCGGATGGATAAAAAGAATTCTCACAATCGAACAATTATGAGAGGATGGCAACAAGCTAGAATCACGAATCTTGAAGAGAATGGAGCAAGGTTGAAAGAAGAATCTTCTTCGGTCTTCCAAACTGAGAATGATGACGAGAAATACCATCATGACTTATTTAGGCACTCTGGAAGAATCAAAACAAAGAGGTTGAGCCAACGATGAAAAGAATTTGAAAGATCTTGGAGAAAAACATATGACAGATGATGAATCATTCTTACGTCAAATTTGAAATGAATTTAGGATAGCTCCGGCAAAATAAGAAGAGTCAGGTAAGATCCTGGGAGAAGACCTGTGGGTTAGGGCTCACTCAAAAGAAACACCGTTGAATGATTTAAAAGATAGATTGCACCGGTTGAATTAAATGGCTAGAATGAGATAACAACCTCGAAAGAGCTTGAAATGATTACGAAAGCAGAGTGGAAAACACGAATCTTCTGAGATATCTTGAGCACTCCGAAACAATAGAATAGCGAGAAGTGAATGAATATGAGGAGCACCGGCATGATAGGGTATTTGAAACGAGGAGAAAGATATGATCAATAACGCTTGAATTTAAACCATTGGAGAATAAAAAATGAGTAAAGGGTGACGAACTTGAAGCTCCGTTAGAATCTTCATGAGAATCACCGAACACGAACATTGAAAGAAAAGAATGGAGAGACTTCCATCGATACCATCGATACTTGATTAAGGAATCTGAGTCCTTAAGAAACAAGGGTGGGAGGGAGGGACAACAAAGACAACTTAGGATGGATGAAAGAACACCATTTAGAAAGCTGAGATTGAATCTTGCGGATGTTGAACATGAACGGATCTGCTTGGCAAGAGACACACGAGTTGAAAAGGATTGACATGACAAACTCGATTATCATGAAGGATTAGTATTCACATGAGAACACCGCTTAGCAAAAGGCATGGAATCAACACTTGACATTGAAGCAACTCGAATTTCACAACTCAAAACAAAACAAAGGATTGGCTTGCAGAATAAGCCAGAACAAACATATGATAGAGATTTTGTCCGAAGTTTTCGTGGTGGGGCCTACATGGGCTCGATCGTACAGCACCATCATGTACAAGGCAGTGCACATGACATACGAAGCGTCCCCGAGTTGGCATAGCCAAGGACTCTTTAAGACACAACGAGACCACTGTAAAACCGACCGTGAATAGGCGGACCACTAGACGTCGAACCCCAATTTCATATCATACATCTGTCGGAAAGATATCCTAAGAGCTACTTGAATTCCCACTTATAAACTCCCGAAACTTTCCGATTATGCAATCAGGTATTGGGGATACAGGGGAAGCATAATATCTCACCCAAAACTAACAATTCCTACATCCAGCTGTATCCATCCTTCAACACATAACCAATAAACCTTCGGAAATCATCTACCTCAACCTTCGAAAAACATCCGTTATACAAGTTATGGCAATACTCCCGAACTCCCGCCCTAGTACTAGGTGGCGTCGAGGTTATCTCACCAACAACTGCATAAAAGAGATTTTCGATGTCGGCGAAACTAAACTCAGGTATTCCAGAACTGCAACGATAAAATTGTGATGACAACACCTTGGAGCTCAACTCCTCGAGACACTGCCACAACCCCTAAATGACAGGAGGCACCAAGAACAATGTTCTTGTCACAAATCCATCGGAACGATTCCAAGATACCCGCGTGATCCTAAAAAACATTTTAGTGAAATTTGAGAAGAGAAGAGTCAAAATCTACGTCGGGATGCCTTACCAGAGCGATGAAGGGACTGGGGAGTAAAAAGAATTCCTAAACTCTCTGATATATAATTCCTAAATGACTCAAAACATTTTCTAGACTCAACTCGTCCGCTAATTCGATCAAGCAATGGGGGCTCCTAAGGTCGGGGAAGGCTCTGGTTACCAACTTGTAACGCCCTCGATGCGGCTATATCTCCCACGTGTCGAAGCATGACTTAGAGGCATAACCGCATTGAAAGCAATGTCGCAAGTGAGGTAATCTTCACACAACCCATGTAATACATAAGGGAAAGAGATACATAGTTGGCTTACAATCGCCACTTCACACAAATACATGAATAAAGCATTACATCATCCAAATACAATCAGGGCCCGACTACGGAGCCAAAATAAAAGAAGACTACCCCAAATGCTACACAGATCCCCGATCGTCCTGACTGGGCTCCACTACTGATCAACTAGAATGAAACAACACAAAGGGCAAGATCTTCATCGAGCTCCTCCTTGAGCTTGGTTGCGTCATCTGCACGGACTCAACGGCACCTGCAAAGTGGTTTTGGAAGTATCTGTGAGCCACGGGGACTCAGCAAGCTCGCACCCTCACGATCAAGACTATTTAAGCTTATGGGTAATGTAAAGGTATGAGGTGGAGCTGCAGCAAGCAACTAGCATATATGGTGGCTAACATATTCGCAAAAGAGAGCGAGAAGAGAAGGCAAAAGCACGGTCGAGGAACTATGATCAAGAAGTGATCCTAAAACAACCTATGTCAAGCATAACTCCAACACCGTGTTCACTTCCCGGACTCCGCCGAGAAGAGACCATCACAGTTACACACGCGGTTGATGTATTTTAATTAAGGTCAACTTTAGGTTTTCTACAACCGGACATTAACAAATTCCCATTTGCCCATAACCGCGGGCACGGCTTTCGAAAATTCAAAACCCTGCAGGGGTGTCCCAACTTAGCCCATCACAAGCTCTCACGGTCAACGAAGGATATTCCTTCTAGAAGGAAGACCCGATCAGACTCGGAATCCCGGTTACAAGACATCCTCGACAATGGTAAAACAAGTCCAGCAAAGCCGCCCGATGCGCCGACATCCTGATGGGAGCTGCACATATCTCGTTCTCAGGGCAACACCGGATGAGACATCCTACGAGTAAAACCAGCCCTCAAGTTTCCCCGAGGTGGCCCCGCAGTCTGCTCAGTTTGGACCAACACTTAGACAAGCACTGGCCCGGGGGGATTAAAATAAAGATGGCCCTCGGGCTGGCCTAACCCAAGGGAAAAAGAGGCTAGGTGGCGAATGGTAAAACCAAGGTTGGGCCTTCCTGTTGGAGTTTCATTCAAAGCGAACTGTCAAGGGGTTCCCATTATACCCAACCGCGTAAGGAACGCAAAATCCGGGAACATAACACCGATATGAAGGAAATTAGGGCGGCAAGAGTGGAACAAAACACCAGGCATAAGGCCGAGCCTTCCTCCCTTTACCAAGTATATAGATGCATTAATTAAATAAGATATATTGTGATATCCCAACAAGTAAACATGTTCCAAAAAGGAACAACATCTCCATGTTCCAACAAGGAACAAACTTCAATCTTCACCTGCAACTAACAACGCTATAAGAGGGGCTGAGCAAAGCGGTAACTTAGCCAATCAACGGTTTGCTAGGACTTGGTGGGTTAGAGGTTTGGTTCAACAATATGGGAGGCATGAAAAGCAAGTGGTAGGCATCACAGCATAGGCATAGCAAAAGAGTGAGCAACTAAGCAAGCAAAGATAGAAGTGATTTCGAGGGTATGATCATCTTGCCTGAAATCCCGCAAGGAAGAAGAACGAGTCCATCAAGAAGACAAACGGGCATAGTCGAACGGGTCCTCACAAACGTGACGTTACTGGAACCAACCCGAAGAAGCAAACACCGGAAAGAAGCACACAACATAGTAAACAACCAACACAAGAACATGGTATGATATGCGAGATGCGGTATGCGATGCATATGCATGATTTGCAAGGGAATGAATGAACCTTCCCTCAACCTGGAAATCCAAGTGTGCCACTGGAAAGGTGAGGTGATTTCGGTTGAAATCGATATAAAGTACGCCGAAATCGGAGTTACAGTTTGGAAATGGCAAGCAATTCAAATATGGCACCGGTTTGCGATATACAGCAAGTAGGCATCTAAATGCAACAAGATAATTATGCTACAACACTCAAAGATGGTAACAAAATACATGGAAGGGGTCTACTCATAAATCTTAACAAATGATGAACACTGAGCTATGGCCAATTCATCAATTAACAGGTTCAAACAAGCATCGCAAAAGTGCAAACGGTAAACAGATTTCAGACTTAGTGAAATTAACACTTGTGTGGAATTTCAGATCAGGTAGCACACTTTGGAGCATGAATACTATATGCTACAGGGCCTGAACATGGCAAAGTAAAGCATGGCATGGAGCTACTCAAAGAGCTTAACAAAAGTCCCTTAGTGACCTTGAGCCAAAAGGGATCAGAAAATACATTTGCAAGCATGTGAACATGGCAAAAACATAATCAGATCACAGACTTGGGGAAAAACTGGAGCGTGCAAATCAGATATCAAGTAGGCATGTTTACGAGCTCGGTGCACTCACTACAGAGCATGTCATGACAATCTAAGCATACACCCATCAAGAATACACATTATACAAGCTAGACATGGCAAGAACAATAACATAGCATTCACGGATCAACTACAACATACTCGGCAAAATCGCTAACAAGTAGACAATCTGCCCAGATTCACGAAATAGCAAAAATAGAGCTCGATTGACTCAAGCTAGGGTGCTCCATAATTGCAAAAAAAGACATGGATGGATATAGCACTACAATATTAACAAATCATCCTTACTGATCATCCTGAAAAGAGGCACAGATCACTAGGAAACAACATGAACATATGGCATATTGAAATAAACAGATCAAGGACTTAGTGGAATTGCTAAGTCCCTGAAATCAGCATTAACGAATGCACCACTTTGCAAGCTTGTGCTAGTCACCACACAAATCACAAAAATACATGGATAGCACCTCTAGAAAGATGGTATGGCATATAACAAAACACATGTAAAGCTCAGGGGCATATCATGCACACATAATTCATGGCAAAAATGACAAATAGCTATTTGGTGCAGCAGATCTGACAATTAACTCAAATAGCTCTCTTCCAACAGCATTTGGGGCATCAAGATGAACTCAAATGAAAATGATGCAATGAGATGAAATGATGTGCTCTCTGAGAAGAACAGTTCGATATGCTACATGCTCAAAACGGAGCTACAGATGCGGAGTTACGACATGATGAACAAGGGCATTTGAAACATGGAGAACTCGGGGACTTAGTGAAATATCTCACTCCGAGAACAGATCTAGGGTTCGTGCACGCGAACCGAGGCAACTCCGGCGAGGGGGAGGTCTTCTCCGGCGAGGACGGACGCGGAGGGGGTCGGCGAGGAGCGGATCCGGGCGCTCCGGCCCGGATCTAGCCGGAGGCGGGGCCGGCATCGGCCATGGCGCGGCGCGCCAGTGCCGTGGTGGCGCGGCGAGCTCGCCGACCGGCGCGGGATGAAGGCGGCGGCGAGGACCCGGCGGCTGCGAGGCGGGCGACCGCGGGCGGGCGGCGCCCGTGCGGCGGTGGCGGCGGAA
>NC_041384.1:368007454-368027800 GCF_002162155.2 Triticum dicoccoides | reverse complement strand
GGCGTGTCGGCGGGTTGACGTGGTGGAGCGGGAGTTGCTAAGGCGGCGGGGCGGACATGTCCGGGCGGCGAGGTTTTTGTCCGGTGGCGTGGGGAAGAAGAGGCTAGGGTTTGGACCCGAAAATTCGGAGGAGTGCACCTATTTATAGATAGAGGGAGCTAGGAGAGTCCAAATGAGGTGCGGTTTTCGGCCACGCGATTGTGATCGAATGCTCTAGTTGATGGAGAGGGTTTAGGTGGGTTTTGGGCCAAATTGGAGGGGTGTGGGCTGCAACACACACGAGGCCTTCTCGGTCCCTCGGTTAACCATTGGAGCATCAAACGAAGTCCAAATGGTACGAAACTTGACAGGCGGTCTACCAGTAGTAAAACAAGGCCGCTTGGCAAGTCTTGGTCCAATCCAGAAATGTTTAATCCCCACACACGAAAGAAGGTAGAAAGGACCACCGGAGGAGATAGGAGCGCCGGAATGCAAAACGGACAACGGGGAAAAAGCTCGGATGCATGGGACGAACATGTATGTGAATGAAATGCACATGATGACATGATATGCAATGCATGACACGCAAGCAATGACAAGGCAACTACAGCGAATAACTGGAGGACACCTGGCACATCGGTCTCGGGGCGTTACAACCCAAGAGGCTTTTGCGCTAGCACGAGAAAGGCAACGACAATGCCAACATGAAGTGAAAGAGCGAGCGCGTCTACACCAAGAAGCACAAGATGCCGAGGCACAACGTCAAGAGCAACAATTGCGAGATGCTCAAGCACTTGAGGCGCAACAAGCCCTCCAAGATGCAAGTCGCGCCATAGACAACCGAGGTCGACATTCTCGTGAACATGAAGAAGCACTTCGCGAAGAAGCTAACGAACGAAGATTTCAAGCTCGCGTGCATCGTCAAGTTCCTCAAGTTCCTCCTCGAGCTCGACAAGCTCCTCCACAAGCTCGCCAAGAACGTCAAGTTCATCAAGAGAATGAAGACAATGGAAATCCTCCACGACAAGAGCAACATGAGTTTGACAACCCTCCTCACCAAGAGCAACACGAGTTTGAAAATCATCAACAACTTGGATGTCATCATCCCCGACCCCAACACATTGAAGAGCAATGCTATGTCAAGCTCAAGTTCACCATGCCCAAGTTCAATGGAAGCAATGACCCTGAAGAGTATCTTTCATGGGCATTGAAGGTTGACAAAATCTTCCGTTTGCACAACTATGAAGAAGAGAAGAAGATCGCGATGGCATCCCTTGAGTTCCAAGACTATCTCCTCATTTGGTGGGAACAATTTATCGAGCGCCGAGAGGCAAGAGGTGAACCACCCATCACTACTTGGGTGCAAATGAAGGATGTCATGAGAGCACGCTTTGTGCTTACCTACTACAACCGTGACCTCTTCAAGAAACTTCAACTACTCAAGCAAGGAACCAAGAGCGTTGAAGAGTTCTACAAGGAGATGGAGATTGCCATGATAATAGCCAATGTCACGGAATACGATGAGCAAACTATGGCACATTTCTTGAATGGACTCAATCATCCTATCAAGAAGATTGCTGACTTCCAACCATACTCGAACCTCATCGATCTAGTGCATCAAGCTACCAAAGCGGAACGTCAAGTGCAAGACGATGACAAGTATGCCAAGTTCTCGTCCAAGTCATACGGCTTCTCCAACACCCAAGCTTCAACGACTCCAACAATGTCTACCAAGCCTTCTACAAGCAACGTCGACAAGTCGAGTTCCAAGAAAGCTTCGTCAACTCCAAGTCATCCTCCTACTACAAGCAACTTCAAGTCGAGAGCTTCATCATCATCAACCCCCACCGATGCGACCGTCAAGACAAGTTCCTTCAAATGCTTCACATGTGGAGGCCAAGGCCACAAGTCCTATGAGTGCACCAACAAGTGGAGCATGATCCTCAACGACGACGGCACTTACGACTCAATGAGTGAAGGAGAAAAATTGACGCCATCGAGCAAGTCGCCACGCACCGGCAAGTGAACGATGAAGAAGAGCAAGTCTTTTGCGATGAAGATTCAAGTCCCGCTCTTGTTGTCTCCAAGGTCTTGACTCTCCAACATCACCAAGAAGAAGACCAATGATGCAACATCTTTCATACCAAGGCCGGCATCAATGGATGATCCATCAAGGTCATCATCGATGGAGGGAGTTTTCATAACCTTGCAAGTGAAGAACTTTGCTCCAAGCTCCAATTGCCCAAGACGAAGCACCCACATCCATACAAAGTTAAATGGCTTAGCAACTCCGGCACTCTCCAAGTCGAGCATCGAGTACAAGTCTCCTTCAAAATTGGTGCCTACGAAGACATTTGGAGTGTGACGTCGTTGCAATGACCGTTTGCCACCTTCTACTTGGACGCCCATGGAAATTTGATAGAGGAGTCATCCACAACGGCCGAACGAACCACTACATCTTCAAGATGAAGGGAAAGGAGCACGTACTTCGTCCCATGTCTCCAAGCCAAGTGATCGCGGACAAGCAAGCCACCCATCGTGGAGAGAATAGTGAGAGAGCGAGCTACCAAAAAGAGAGTGAGCGCCACAAGCCCAAATCGAGCGCCTCCACGATGAGCGACAAGAAGAACTTAGTTCTATTTGCCACCAAAAGTGAGATAAGAGGAGTGTGTGAGAACCCATCTAGTGTCCTACACTATGTCCTTTTGTGCAAAAACAACGCAACACAAGCTAACAACTCTCACGCTCTTCCTCCAGTGTTGTCTTCTCTTTTGCAGGAATTTCATGATGTTTTCCCCGACGAGCTACCTCCGGGACTACCTCCACTACGAGGCATCGAGCACCGCATCGACCTCATCCCCGGATCACCTCTTCCAAACAAAGCTCCCTACCGCATCAACCCCGAAGAAACCAAAGAAATACAAAGGTAAGTAAAGCATCTTATAGACCATGGACATGTACGTGAAAGTTTGAGCCCTTGTGTCGTCCCGGTCATTCTTGTGCCAAAACGAGACGGTAGCTTTCGCATGTGCTCCGATTGTAGACCTATCAATGCTATCACCGTTCACTATAGGTATCTCATTCTACGCCTTGATGATATGCTTGATGAACTTAGTGGTGCCACTATCTTTTCAAAAATTGATCTTAAGAGTGGTTACTATCAAATCCACATACAAGAGGGTGATGAATGGAAAACCTCTTTCAAAACCAATTTTGGGTTGTATGAGTGGTTAGTCATGCCTATGGGTCTATCGGAAGCACCGGGTACTTTTATGCGTCTTATGAATCATGTCTTTCGCCCTTACATTGGTGTGTTTGTTGTGGACTACTTCGATGATATCCTTGTTTATAGCTAATCTCTTCAAGATCATGTCACCCATGTTTGAACCGTTTTGCAAACTCTTCGAAACGAGCATCTCTTTGCTAACATGGAAAAGTGCCTTTTCAGCGTTGATAAGCTCGTTTTCTTGGGTTTTGTTGTTTCTTCCAAGGGTGTTCATGTTGATGACTCCAAGATCAATGCTATTAAAACTTGGCCACAACCAACCAACTTGCATCAAGTGCGTAGTTTTCTTGTCCTTGCAGGTTTCTATCATCGCTTTGTGAAAGATTTTAGCACCATTGCTTCGCCTTTGCATGCTTTGAGCAAGAATAATGTGCCTATTGTTTGGGAACCATCCCAAGATACCGCTTTCAATGAGCTTAAGAATTTGCTTAATCATGCTCCCGTGCTTGCATTACCCAACTTTGACAAACCCTTTGAGATTCATTGCGATGCTAGAGGTAATGGCATAGGAGGTGTGCTAACGCAAGAGAAGCACCCCATAGCTTACTTTAGTGAGAAACTCTCCGGAGCGCAACTCAATTACCCCATCTATGACAAAGAGCTATATGCTTTAGTCCGCGTTTTGCATGAATGGGAACACTATCTTCACCCTCATGAATTCATCATTCATACCGATCATGAAACGCTCAAGTATCTTAAGGGCCAAACCAAGTTGAACAAGTGTCATGCTAAATGGAGTGAATTTATTGAGTCTTTTCCTTATGTCATCAAGTACATCAAAGGTAAGGAAAATATTGTGGCGGACGCTCTTTCCCGCATATGCATGTTTGTTACTCAACTTGCATTGGATGTCATTGGCTTTGAGCATATCAAAGACTTGTATGAGCATGATCCAACTTTTGATACTCCTTATGCCAAATGTTTGACGCATACATCTTGGGAATGCTATTACATCAAAGATGGATATCTTATGAGAGCTAACAAGCTTTGCATCCCCGAGTCTTCTCTTCATTTGTTGCTTTTGCAGGAATCTCATGGAGGAGGATTAATGGGACATTTTGGACGCAACAAGACGTTCGCTACGCTCTCAAGGAACTACTATTGGCCCAAGATGTTTCGTGACGTCAACCACTTCACAAACCGATGCTCTACATGTCGCAAAGCTAAGTCTAAAACTCAATCACATGGCCTTTACATGCCTCTACCAATTCCGTATCAACCATCGGAAGACATGAGCATGGATTTTGTACTTGGATTGCCTAGGACTCGCAATGGAAAGGATTTGGTATTTGTCATTGTGGACCGTTTCTCCAAGATGGCACATTTCATTCCTTGCAACAAGATAGACAATGCTTCACATGTTGCCAATCTCTTTTGTAGGGAAATGTTGCGTCTTCATGGAGTGCCAAAGACGATTGTCTCGGACCGCGACGTCAAGTTCCTAAGCTACTTTTGGAAGACCCTATGCGCCAAGCTCGGAATCAAGCTACTCTTCTCCACGGCTTACCATCCTCAAACCGACGGCCAAACGGAGGTGACCAACCGCACACTCTCCGCTCTACTTCGAGTGCTAATCAATAATAACATCAAGGAGTGGGAGGAGTGTCTACCTATCGCCGAGTTCGCCTACAATCGCGCAAGACACTCCACAACCGGCAAGTCCCCCTTCGAGGTCGTCTACGGATTCAACCCTTTGTCCCCATTGGACATCCTTCCTCTACCACTACAAGAGCGCATCAATATGGACGTAAGTGCACGTGTGAACCATCTCAAGAAGGTACATGAAGATACAAGGCAAACCATCGAGCGCCAAGTACAATGACTTGCGACCCAGCGCAACATCAATAAGCACCCAATGGTATTCAACATTGGAGATCTTGTGTGGCTACACCTTCGCAAGGACCGCTTCCCCAATGAAGGAAAGTCCAAACTTCGACCACGAGTGGATGGACCCTTCAAGGTGCTTGAACGCTACAACAATAACACTTACAAGATCGACCTCCCGCGCGACAAGTACTTCGTGAGCGACAACTTCAACGTCAAGGATCTCTCGCCCTACCATGGTGATGAGGATTTCGATCTGAGGTCGGATCTTCCCCAAGGGAGGGGAGATGATGCGGAGCATCCTACGGTCGTCCCCATGGACCTACCATCGCCTCAACAAGAGCCAAGAGGGACCATGACAAGAGCTAGAGCTCTCGAGAATGAGGTGACTCCCTTCCTTAGTCTGAGACATGGCTACTACCTAAATCTGAGACGTTGTGCATGATTAGGTACCAAGAGGACCCTCCCAAAGATGCATGTGAAGGTGTACAAGCCCCCAAGTTCATGGATGAAGAGAACCCACAGAAGGAGTCAAGAACACCTCCCAGGACCCAGACATCCGGCCACGACCCCGGACGTCCGGCCCCTGGGGCGTCGTCCATCATCAAGTTGCACAACCGCCAAGCATCTACAGGCCTCGGACATCCGGCCCCGACAGCCCGGACATCCGGCCCTTCCCGAGCTCCCGGATATCTGGCCACCAGCCCGGAAATTCGGACCCCTCCGAACCCGAGAGAAACAAAGCCCACCGCCTAGCCCGGACATACGGCATCTCCAGCCCGGACATCCGGCCCCGCGTGAAAGCCCGGACATCTGGCCCCGCGTGAAAGCCCAGACATCCGGCCCGATGCCCGGACGTCCGGCCTCCCCTATCTACGCACAATGAAGGGCCGAGGCCCATGTACCCCTTCAACTCCCTACACTATATATACTCCTCCTCGTCCTTCTTTCTAGGGTTAGCATTGGTTTAGCTCATATTTAGAGATAGAGCATTGCTCATCCACATCGGATCTACTCCACGAGAGAGACCGCGACCCCTCTTCGGAGAATATCCCTTTGGATTCAAGACCCCTTTCCGGGAAGAACCTCAAGACCTCCTCACGAAGAAGAACGGCTACCTTTTTATCGTCCTTAGTTGTCCGTGGATCGTGTGTTCTCTTATGTACTCGAGGATCTAGCACTTGTGTGACTATTTCTTGTTGGTTTAGTGTTTCTCTCATGTTTCACTTGTGTTTTCCTCGTTTCCCTCCTCGTGTTCTTCGTGTCCTTCGCGGGATCCGCTCCTTTCGTGAAGATCGGCCACATAGGGTTCTACCCTACATCACATGTCTTAGTGCTTCGATCATGAACTCTAACTTTAGATCTATCACAAATCATTTTGTTTGTACAAACAAACCTTATACTCACTTCAGATCTATCAATAAGACACATAAACAACTCTTCAAAGCCATGCCAATAACTAAACTTTTCTGACCACTCTAACCGAATTTTTGACCTATAACTAAACATAGACATAACTGGACTTTCTTGACACAAGGTTAGTGCTTCAGTCCTGAAGAAAGCCATGTGTTTTAGTCGTGTCAACAGTCCTTAAACCCTATCTTCGAAGTCATGCCTTTTTTAGTGCTAAGACCCTATCTTCAGCAATTAGTACACAAATATGTAGCAGATGGAGAAAAGAAGAAGATAATGACATGGACATGGAGTAGATCCATCACATGGAGACATACCAGATCCATCACCATGACATTGACATGCATTAGAAGTAACACAATCAAGGCAGAGCTAATTAGTACATGGAGGAGATGGACATGGACAAGGAGGAAAGCTTACCACCGGCGGTGGCAGGTGCTCCATCCAGCACTACGTCGCCTTGATTGTCATGACTGCACCGTCGACGAGAAACAAAATAAAGGGGAGTGGGAGGACAGAGAAGGGGTGGCGGGAGAAACAAACCCAAGAAAGGAAAGATGGGGTCGTGGCGCTCTATCGACCACACGAGCTGGCGGGCGTGGCTAGTAGTTGGCGCGACGACTACCTAGTGCGACTAGACCAACTCGGCGTGGTCAGTCCTGGGTGCGCGCAGTCACCCGCCGGTTTGCTGCCCTCACAAAGACCGGTCCAACTTCGTGAAAAATCAAAAACAAAACGAATGAAATTTGAAAAACCGACGACGTGTCATGCCAAATCAGCACCAAATCGGGATGAACAGTAAAAATTGGGGGTAATTTATGTCAATGGAAAAATGTGGAAGGAATGTTTAAATTAGAGGTCAAATTTGAAAGATTCCCGATTTATGATATTCTCTGTCATAAGCATCAATTTTAAGGGTAAAAAGATAGAATTAACTCAAAAATATACTCCCTCCGTTTCCAAAATATATTGTGCCACGTTTCCCAACGTTCAACTTTGACCGTAAATTTATAATTTTTTCTCCCGCTGCAGTCGGTCTCGTTGGTCAAAGTTGAAACACGGAAATCGAGAATGCACTATATTTTGGAACAAAAGGAGTACAAAGTTGCACGTACCGTTTGTGTTTGCTTTGGGAGAAGCACTAAGGCTGGTCATAGTGGGGAGTAATTTATACTAGTGTCATGCATATGACACTAGTCTAAGTTACTATCTCCATAGTGCAAAGTAACATAGTAGTAGTGTCATAGATGACTTCATTTATTAGCTTATAGACTCATTCTTTCTCAGGAAGCGCTATGTTACAGTAACATATTATGTTACTCTAAACATCTCTCTCCTCATTAAATATATGATACATAAGCAAAAAATTCTTGAAGTGCGCTATGTTACTACCTAAATTACTCCCACTATGACTAGCCTAATCGTTTGCTGAATCATGTCTCTTGGTCTGGTATCCGTCCGAGTCTGACCGTGTGGATGTCCCCACCTCTGGGTTTTTTGAGTGAAACGTCCCCACCTCTGTGTTTCTGTACGTGGGACCGCCTGCGAATGAGGGACTACCATCCACCAATAATTCAGGCGGCGGTCGGCGTTGTAGCACCACCGTCGACGGCTAATCTGCCAGGGTTAGTTGCGATTTTTGCCGACCTACGTGCCTGCCAGCTGTGTCTTCTTCTCTCCTCAGAAGAAATATCAATTGTCTCTTCTGCTTGGCCACTATGAGCTGAATGGCCAATACGTTGTGTTTCGAAGCTTCACGAAACGTGCCAACATTTGGTTTGTTGTGCGCGTGTTAGACTGGAGAGTGATTAAATTAGCACGTCCGGCCCAACCGTCCGTTCACGTCCCAGTCACGAGCGTAATTTAACCGAGACAGACCAAGCAAATATAAATGATATAGCCATGCCAATCGCATCGACTACTGCTAACTGCTAAGTCATGTCGCAAAATAGAGTCAATTACACCACAAGTGTCTAAACTTGGCACAAAAATCAGTTTGGTGCTGGAACTTGTGGTGTACAGATACGTTGTGACATAACTTGGTTTCGTCGTGCAGACACGGTCATATTCACATTTGGATACGAACTGGGTGCTGCCGAGGCCTGCCAGCGTGGCGGGGGGCCCTTTGTCAATGGCTGGATGGCGCGGGCGAGGTCGTGTGGCCCTTGTTTTCGCCAAAAAAACCTGGACCTTACATTTTTCGCAGAAAAGCTCCTGCAGAGGCGGGAGAGGTGTGGCACGTAAGTTACGCGCATATGACCCCGCATATGACTTGATTATTGAGAAAAAATCCTGCCTCATCAACTCCCTTGCCTTGAGTTCTCTCCTCTCGATTGTTCATAGGCGACGGCGGCGGCTATTGGGACGGTAGCGCTGATCGGCATCGAAGGCGATGGAGCCCCGACGGCGAGATCCCGGGGAACGAGCCCCTGTATATGGTGAGCATGCCCTCGGTTTCTCTCTCCACTACCTCTGTCTCCCCTTTTTATGTTAGGGTTTTAATCATTTGCTCGAATCGGTGGCTATGTACATGGTTTCTCCCCTGTACGCATTCACCCATAGTGCTGGCTATGTACATGGTTTCTACCCTGTACGCATTCATCCATAGTGTTAGCTATGTACATGGTTTCTCCCGAGTTTAAAAGGGCTCTGTTTTGTGATCTGAAATATTCGGATATGCCTCAGAAATTTACCACCCATTGTACAAGAATGTTAGAAAAAAAATTGCTCCTGTCAAAACATTGGATATGGGTGCAGATGTTTGTAATTTTCATGAATTGTACTTAACTGAATATTTTGACAGTAGCTAATTGAATTTTTCGACATTTGCTAACTGAATATTTGGACAATGGTTGTGCGTACAGCAGTTGATTTTAAAGATTCAGGAAATTTATGTAGTTTGCTTGTTGTTACTGTGGGAGTAGGCAGTGTTAATTGAAGATCTGGTAGTTAGATTCACTATTTGTAACTAGACACGACTAAAACGTAATGGAAATTGGCAGGACTGTTAAATACATGTTGTTTTAGTGAACAAAAGTAGTGTTAACTGAAGATTTTCTCTGTTTTTGCATTGTGTGAATTGCAGGTGATTTTGATGGGCATTTCACAGTAGAGTTTCATCACAAAGGATTCTTCTATGGAACTGGCAACAACAACTACTACATTGACTATGAAGTTGATTGGTTTGATCATTGTGATTGTGACACTTGGTCTATACTGTGGATTGAAGACTTTGTGAAGCAGCTGGGCTATGATAGAGAGACAGGGCAGCATGATGTATACTGGTGTCAGCCTAGAAGGGCACTTAATGAAGGAATGAGAGAGATGAAGTCTGATGCTGATAGCCTTGCCATGATAGCAGCTAGCACTATACACAAGAATCTGTTGCTGCTCATAGACCATGGAGAAACATTAAACAACCTTCTTAGACATCATATTACAGTTGATGGACTGCCTGAGTTGCCAAAGGTCGTAACCCCAACAAAAGATGGCAAGGGAAAAGAACAAGCTAGCTCAACTGAAGTGATAAGTGAGAAAACTGAAAGGAGAGCAAGGAGATTGTTTACTGAAGCAACATCTACAGGATGTGTTGATGAAGAAGTGGAGGAAGAACATAAAAATGGTGCAGCAGATTCAGACACAGATGAGGAATTCTATGATAGTGACTATGATATTATGGATGGGGATGATGATCTTTTTGAGGAACATGTCGACAAAGAGGTGGATGATCACAGAGAAAAGGTTTACACATGTGACTATCAAACAGAGCTAGCAGAAGATGCTCTAGATGATCCTACCATAATGTTATCCAAAGAAGAGAGGGATAAACTTAAGTACAACTTCAAGACTTACAATCCAGAAACTGATTTGAACGCACATGTATTCAGATTAGGTATGGTGTTTGGTACTGTTGGGGAGCTGAGGCATGCTATTACCTCTTATAGCATCAGAAACAGAGTTGCAATCAAAAAGACTAGAAACACATCAACTACAGTAGAAGCAGTATGCGTTGATGATTGCCCGTGGTACTTGAAAGTAGGGATGGATAACAGGAAAAATAGCTTTGTGATCAAGAAATACTATGATCAGCACACATGCCCTAAGACATGGAAGCTGAAGGGTCTAACTGCTCCATTTTAACCAAAAAATTGAGGGATGAGTTTAGGGGCAACAAGAAGATGCCATTGCAGAAATTTGAGGAGAAGGTTCAACAGGAGTATAATCTAATTCCAAGTAGGAGCAAGTTGGGAAGGGCTAGAAGAGCATCGGTAAAGGAGATCAGAAGTGAGGATGATGACCAGTATAAGATGCTATGGGATTATGGAGAGGAGTTGAGGCAAACAAACCCTAGTAACAAGTTCTACCTTTGCACAAAGGAGATCTTTGATGAAAAGACCAAGGAGACAAAAGAACATTTCTCAACTTTGTACTGGTCATTGGATACTTGCAAGAGAGGTTGGTTGTTGGGATGTAGGCCAATCCTATTTGTGGATGGATGTCAGATTAAGACTAGGTACAAAGGGAATTTATTGATAGCAGTGGGTATTGACCCCAATGGTTGTATTTTTTCCCTAGAATTTGGGATTGTTGAAGTGGAGTCTACTAGCAGCTGGGAGTGGTTTTTGGCTAGCCTAAAGGACGACCTCAACATATGCAACACCTCTCCATACACAATCATGCGTGATAAGCAAAAGGTATGTGCAATACCTTATGCTTTTCACCTCATTGCTTGATATAGTATAATGTAGCTTAGATTTAATGGATACTTGCATTGTTTATGTGTTCTCCAGGGTCTTATAGCTGCAGTTGCAAAGGTGTGACCAGATGTTGAACACAGGTTTTGTATTAGGCAGATGTATCAGAATTTCCACAAGCTTCACAAGGGGAACAACTAAAGAACAATCTGTGGGCTATTGCAAGAGCCACAAACACTCCAACATACACCAGAGCAATGGACAAGATGAAGGCAGATAGTGTACCTGCATACAAATGGGTTGATAAATGGTCACCAAGAACATGGATTAAATCTTTTTTTAATCCTTTTCCAAAGTGTGACATCCTACTCAATAACATGTTTGAAGTATTTAACAGGTAAGCATGTAGTGCACTTCAAATTAAGCATTTCTGGGTTGTGCTTTTCTAAACTGTCAAATGCATTGATGTGTTGAATCTTGTGAACTAACAAGGTTTAAATTTTCAAAACACTTGCAACATATATACACTAACATGTTATTTCTGATTTGTTTAGAACATAATGCCACACACACAGTCCATGCACACATGGATCCAAGTCAAACTCTAGGGTCCATGGTTTATCTCATGCAGCAAATGGTAACCTTCTCTTCACCATGCTATGTTTTTGGTTTCTGGGTATCTATCTGAATCTTGTGCATTTTGGTCCACTTAGGATAGGAAAGCGTACAAACCAAGCATGGATCATGGACCTCTTCCAGAATCAACATTTGTTGCTCAAGCAAGAAATTACATACCCCCTCCCAGGGTTACAACTGCTATGTCAAGAGGCAATGTTAGAAGAAGAGGAGTCACTGAAGACATACTAGAAGATGTACCACAGTCAAGCAACCAAGCAGCTCCAACTTCAAGAGAAAGAAAGAGAAGAGCAGCTGGAGATGGTGGAGCAGCTGGCAGGGGAGGCAAAGGAGTTGGTGGAGCAGGTGGAAGGGGAGGCAAAGGAGCTGGTGGAGCAGCTGGAAGGGGAGGCAGAGAGAACTGGTGGAGCGGCTGGAAGGGAGGGAAGGGGTTCTGCAACAGAACGCGGCAGGGGAGGCAAGGGAGTTGATGGATCAGCTGGCACAGGAGGCATAGGAAGAACCAACCAAGGAGCCGGAAGAGGAGCAGGGGAAGCATATAATGGACCAGGTGCTGGGTTCTGGAACCTTATGTTTGGACCAAATTTAGAAAGTTTTTATGTTGTCACATCCCTAGCTTCTGGTGCTGCCTAGTGTTCGCATCATGTTTGAATTTTTGAAACTTGAACTGAGGAAATTTGGAAGCCTCAAAACCCTAAATAAAAGAAGGGCAAAAACCCTAAAATCTCATTCATTGTTCCAAAATGCTCTTCTTAGATGTTTAATATTTTTGGCAAGGGTTTTGATCCAAACCAAAAATAATGAACATTTTAAAAGGATTTATTTTTGGGACTTTGAATTTAAATCATTAGCTATTTGAATTTGAATTATATTCATATAATTAGAATATAATTTCAAATACCCCTGAAATATTTTATGAGCTTTTGGAAAAGTCCATCTAGCAAAATAAAAATATTCAGAGGAGTTTTTGGCATTGTTTGAATTTGTTTAAATTCAAAACAATGGCAAAAGATATTAATAAAAGAAAACAGAACAATAAAACAGAGCAGAGAGCACTTACCTGGCGCCAGCAACCGGCCCAGCTCCTGTGCTGGCAGCCCACCGGTGCGGCCCAGCCCACCAGGCTCCCCCCCTGTCGTCTTCCTCCCTCGCCAGAAGGACAGAGGCGTGTCGCCCGCGCGCGCGCTCGCCGTGGCCACCTCCTGCTTCCACCGAGGCGTTCCCGAGCCTCCCCCTCACGCCACCGCGATGCCACGAACCCCCCCTGGTGGCCCTCTCTCCTCTCCCTCACTCTCTGCTCTCCTTCCCCTCTCCCTCTTCGTTCTTCGCCCGATCAGAGAGCCGCCGCTGTCGTTCGCTGCCACCACGCCCACCATGCTCCTCTCGCCTCCCCGTGCAGTCTGCAAGCTCCGCCGTTCCGCCCTCGTCCTCCTCTCGTCTCACGCGACCAGAAGGGCCCCGAGCAGCCACCATCGTCATCGTCTACGAGCTTCGGCTCCGGCGCCTTCTCCGTCGATTCGGCCACTCTGGCGCGCCCCCGAGCCCACTAACCATCCCTGCAGCTCCGCGGTGAGCCTTTGACCCGATTCCCCCTTCCCTCGTCGTCCTTCGCAAGCTCTAGCCCCGATCCCCAACCATGACCGAAGCATCTCGCCGCCGGCCATGGTGTAGCCGTGGCCACAGCCACTGCAGCCCGTTCCCGAGCCCACCATCGTGCTCAGCACGATCGCATGAACCCGTAGACACCCACAACGCCTCCTCCCATGCTCTGTAACGCCACCCCGAGATTGCCCGAACTCCGGCCGCCGCTTTGGAGCTCGCCATCGTCAGCTCTGGCCTCCCCACGACCCAGCACCCGCACCGTTCGACGCGCGGGAGCAAGAGCTCTCCAACGAGCCCAAGCACGGCCTCGCCCGTGCCCTGTAGCGTGTTTCCGACGGCCGCCACCGTCCCGGGCCTCGCCGGCGTCGAGACGCCGGCGGGATTGACCCTACTGACCAGGGGTTTGACCCCGTTGACTACTGACCATGTGGGCCCAGTTTGACCCCAGGGTCACTGACGCGTGGGCCATGCCCCTATTTAGTTTAAGTGTGAGTTTAATTAGCACTAATTAACTTAGTTAATTAGTTGACTCACTGACTAGTGGGCCCAGGCCCTAATTAACCTAGGTTAGTGCTAACCTAACGCTAACTAACTCTGTTAGTTAGTTGTTACACTGACATGTGGGTCCCAGCTGTCAGGTTTGACCCCAGTCAGCCGCAGTTGACTGCTGCCGTCGTGCTGACGTCATGCTGGCGCAATATATATTTTCTGGAATTAAAGTAATTCACGAAATTCCATAAAATTGTATAAACTTCTAAAATTCATAGAAATTCAACCGTAACTCCAAATTAAATAAATCATATATGAAAAATTATCAGAAAAATTCAAGGAATCCATCTGTACCATTTTCATGCATGTTACATCAACTTATAGATGCTGTTTAGCACAAATCATACTAATGGCATTTAAATATCCACATATGGAGTTTGAGTTTGAATCTTGGATTCAAACCAACTTCATTTAATTTGGTTTTAGTTGCATTAGCACAAACCACAGCATATTGCCATATCTCATTCATGCATCATATTGTGCATTGCATTGATTGTGTTTTTCCTTAGTTGTCGGTGATTGCCCCCTCTCGATAGACGTGATACCGACGATGTGATCGATGACACCGATGAAGAGCTATATTATCTTCAGAAGTGCCAGGCAAGCAAAACCCCCTTGTTCATTCCGATAAAATCCCACTCTCTCTCTCCTGCTCTCTTTTACTGCATTAGGACAACAACGACATATTTGTTACTTGCTGCGGTAGCTGAACCCCTTTATCCTTTGCATGACCTGTCATTGCCACAGTAAATAGATGAAACCCACTAGCATGAGTAGGAGTTGTTTGAGCCCTGATGTGCCTACTCATTCATGCTTGTTTGTCGTGCCTGCTACTGCTTAGAGTTGAGTCAGGTCTGATTCATCGGGAATGAATCGGAGGTGTGTAAAACATGTCGTACTGTTGAGAGCTAAGTGTGTGAACACGATTTGGTAAAGGTAGCGGTGAGAGGCCATGTAGGAGTACATGGTGGGTTGTCTCATTGCAGCCGTCCTCAGGAATTGAGTTCTGTGTTTGTGATCCATGATCAGTTACTACCACACATTGGGCTCCGGGCGCTCCAAGCCCTCTCGACTTATTAATCAACTTGATCTCTGTCCAGGAGTCGCAACTAGTTTCTGGTGTTTGTAGGTAGTGTTAGTAGTCTACCAAGTGGCACCCGGTATAGGTGGGCTTGGGACAGACTAGGCACAGTGGCACGGTGTACCAAGTGGCACCCGGATGGTGGGCTTGGGAACCCTGCTCACATCGTTTGGGGCCGTGAGCGACACCCCGGCCGGATCTCCTTGCGGATGGAACCCGAATAGGCGATAAACCTGGACTAGAGACTTGTTCGATTAGTCAGGTCGTGGCCGACTCCCTCGCCCGGCTTCCGCTTGAAGGTTGCCGAGGTACATGACGTGTACAGGGCGATAAGTGGCGAAAGCGTGTGTGAAAAAGTACACCCCTGCAGGGTTATCATTATCTATTCGAATAGCCGGATTCCTCGGATATGGAAACTTGGACCCCTTGTACAGTTCATAGACAAGTGAAAGTGGATACCCTAAAATACGCAAGATAAGCGTGAGTGCTATGGATGGCGTTCTCGTAGGGAGACGGGAGTGGATCCATAGTGGTGTATTGATATGGTGAATATGTGGACTCGTGTGCGCCACCTCAAAAGAGTTATTTGCAGTCGTAGTTTAGGATAGCCACCGAGTCAAAGCTGGCTTGCTGCAGTTAAACCCCACCATCCCCTTTGTTGATAATGATGCATATGTAGTTAGTTCTGATGTAAGTCTTGCTGGGTACATTTGTATTCACGTTGCTTAATTTATGTTTTTGCAGAGAGACTTCAGTCTCACTAGTAGTTCCACGTGGACTTCGACGTTTAGCTTGTTACCTCAGCTACGATCTTGTGCCCTCGGCAGGATCTGGTAGATAGTCAGGCTTCTCAGCCTTTTTCATTTATAGTTGTCTGTACTCAGACATGTTAAGCTTCCGCATGTGCTTTGACTTGTATGCTCTGATTGTTGGGTCATGAGACCCATGTTTGTAATATCTCGCTCCTCGGAGCCTATTGAATAAATACTTGAGTCGTAGAGTCATGTTGTGATGCCATGTTGTATTTGCACATATCGAGCATATTGTGTGTATGTTATTGAAATGCTTGGTATGTGTGGGATCTGACTATCTAGTTGTTTATCCTTAGTAGCCTCTCTTACCAGGAAATGTCTCCTAGTGTTTCCACTGAGCCATGGTAGCTTGCTACTGCTCCGGAACACTTAGGCTGGCTGGCATGTGTCCTTCTTCGTTCCTGTGTCTGTCCCTTCGGGGAAATGCCACGCGATGAATACCGGAGTCCTGTTAGCCCGCTACAGCCCGGTTCACCGGAGTCCTGCTAGCCCAGTGCTACAGCCTGGATTCACTCGCTGATGACCAACACGTTCGATGCTGGGTCATGGATGCCTGTCCCTGTAAGTCTGTGCCACTTTGGGTTTACGACTAGCCATGTCAGCCCGGGCTCCTTATCATATGGATGCTAGCGACACTGTCATATACGTGTGCCAAAAGGCGCAAACGGTCCCGGGCAAAGGTAAGGCGACACCCGTGGGAATACCGTGCGTGAGGCCGCAAAGTGATATGAGGTGTTACATGCTAGATCGATGTGGCATTGAGTCGGGGTCCTGACATATGTGCAAGCAGAAGAGGAGCCAATCACACAAAATGCACCACAAGAGGATTGGGCCGATGATTTCCAAACCTTATAGATCACAATGCAAAGTGAATTAGTTAATGAGTGAACTGGATGGAAGTACAAGTTCATGTATGAACTTTTGTCATAAGACTAATTTATATTCTGTTTATGCTCAAATGTGAGGATCTGAACCTTATATTTTTCTACTCTATTTAAGTAGACTTGTATGAAGTAATCTGAGGTTGGACAAAATGCAGTTGTGATGATGTTCTGTTGCTATAAAGTTTGAAATTCTCCTGTCAAAAACTGATGCTTTTGTTTCCTATGTTACAACAAAAGCTGCACTTTCTGAATTTTTTCTGCCAAGAACTATATGTATAATCTCTAGAACAAACTTAGGCTTATGCTTTTTCTCTGAATTTTACTGATAGAAATTGCATTTTTCTGAAGTTTTGCTATCAAAAACTGCATATAACATCTCTAGAACATACTAAGGCCTATGGTTCTCTGAATTTATACTAAGGAAAACTGAATTTTGCTGTCTAAAATTGCATGCACAAAAATTCAAAGTCGTCGCTTTCCGCGCTAGCCGGATGTCCACCGGAGGGCGTTCACATAGCCTTTGAAAAATTGATCGAGTTGTATTTGTGCTACCGATGCCGCCGTATTCCTTTGAAGAATTTGTGCTGACTACACAGGCCGACTAGGCATGCTGCTCGGCACAGCAGTAGCTGGATTAGGCCGTTCAGGCGGTGTCGTGGAATTGTCACGGCAGATGTCCTAGTGTGAGGATTTAGTCATGAGGCCAACACATCTATGTGGTAGCTTGAAGGGGTTGATCAGAATCGAGAGACGCAACACGCAAGCAGAAGATTTAGACAGCTTCGGGCCCCAGGAAACATCATCCGGTAACAACCCTACATGCTTTTTGTGGCTAGGTCTCATTATCATCATGAGGGAGTCGTCGTAACTCCGGCTCTCCTAGTTGTGTCTAGACATAATGATTATTCAACTTGTCCCTCTTGGGGTGCCCTGCCCCTCCTTATATATATTGAAGGGGCGGGTCACATGTAGAGTCCAACTCGGACTTAAGACTTAACTATTCTGACTTCTCTCCATGGGCTTCTTCACTATTGATTTACAATCTGGCTTACCATCTGGCTTAACTGTCCGGCTTAACTGTCCGGCTTAACTATCTGATTTAACTGTCTGCTTAACTATCTGGCTTATATGACTGTGTCTGCCGGGTTACATGGCTGTGTCTGCTGGGTTACATGACTGTGTTTGCCGGCTTATAATGCTTAACTGTTCCCGCCGGCTTATAGTCTATTGGGTCACCAATGAAACATCAAGTCCCAGCCGGGTCATATCTTCGGCTGGGTCATACCGCGGGGTATATCCCCGACATTAGCCCCTAGTTTAATTTGGATTCATCCATGTTAAACTAATCCTGTAAAACAAACACAAGAACAATTTTCACAGATTATGCTCTGGGTTAAAAGCTCTTGTAAGCCGGCACCTGATCATCCTTAATTCCTTGGTATTTCCTTCTTCTAGAAAATCCGAGTCAATAAACCAGCTTCATAATAGAAAACATTGGACATGAAATACTCATCTAATCTTCAGCCATCTTGAAGATGTAGAACTCCATTATATTCATATCACTTGTAGCCCCCAAGTGTCGGGTCATTATGAAATAATGAGCAGGGACTTTGTAAATATGATCATGTAAACTTGAGCAACAACGTGCAGCCCACAAGGGCCGGCTCAGTAAGATAATACTGAGCTGGGACTTTGTATATAATTCATTGATGATAACATCATATGATGTAATCTCCACCATGGGGCTTGAACCCACGTCCATAAGGTTAAAAGCTTTGTGCTCTACCAACTGAGTAGTGGATCTTTCAATATAATGTGTTGAAGCTTGTGTACCTTGAATTTTTTGACAGGAGCAATTGGTAGCCCCCAAGGGCCGGCTCATTACAATGGGATGAGTCGGGTCTTCAATAAGGCCAATAAAAATGACTTTGCATTAGCCCCCAAGTGTCATGGTGCAAGCTCGCAGTGACATGAGACTTGCATATTTGATGTAATCTCAACTTGAATAATGTAGCCCCTAAGTGCCGGGCCGTAAGCCTGCAGCGACTCGGGAGGATTCCTTCCATTGTAGAATAAATTATATCCATTGATAAAATAATATCCATTGCGCTGAAGCAACTTTGAAAACCTCAATCGTAATATTGGTTATTGATAACCATAATAAAAATCCAGCCATGTTGGCTATTATAGATTTGAATAATATAACCCGGTTTGAAAAACCGGTTCCTGTGATATTGAATCATACTGTCGGTTTAGGATACCTGTGCAGTAAGGGTGATAACCCAATCTTTAGAAGCTAAAAACTTCCAAATATTTACGATTGTCATATATGGCAACTAATCATCCAAAGTCAAGCCGGGTTAATCGAAACCACATATATGCTTCAGATATGAACAAAAAGTCTCAAGACAAACCCAAAAGACTATTTTCAAAAAACATAAGCAAAATAGAAAGCAGAATTTGAGGCTTCTGATTCGAATACGATCAATAAACCGGACCAAAGGGGTTAAGCTAGGATTCGAATACGATCATGTAGCCCCCATTGGCTTTGGTATTGCGCCGATCAAGAGGGTACCGACATCTATGTTCTCTTTGGTTCGAATATGACCTATGTTTGAACAGGAAGCCCCCAAATGACCTTGAGAGGTTTTTAACGACCCTAATTCGAATATGATCCAAGTCGTACCCAAAAGGGGTTAAGCTATGATTCGAATACGATCAAGAAGCCCCCTAGTGTGCTTGCCATTGCGCCAATCAAGAGGGTACCGACAACTATGTTCTCTTTGGTTCGAATACGACCTATGTTTGAACAGGAAGCCCCCAAATGACCTGTAAATGTGGATATCAGCCGGATCAAAGGGTAATCATAGCTTAGCTCAATAAGCCGGAAGCCCCCAAGTGATATATTTCTGAGATGTGCTCGTCGGGTGACTATTTGAGTTATGTTGTGCAACAAACTCTCTTTGGTCCCTGTAATTTTTTCTGAAAACTCGAACTTGCGAGAGATGAATTCTTTTTAAACTGGAATTTCAAACAGGATATTTAGAGCTTCAAGCTTTGTGGGAGACAGGTTTACCTTGAACCGGATTGTAAACCGACGCATCATTGTGAGACGGAAATTTTCTGACGGCCTTTAAATTTTTACCAATATGGAGGTAGCCTCCGGGACCGGGTTATCTTCCCTCCAATGACCTGGGGTCTTGAATCTAATGATATTTGCTAAGTCATGTCATCATAGCCCCCGAGTCTTAAGACTACTCGAGGAGTTGGCTTGAGACTCTCCATGCTTGACCATGATATTACCAATGGATTGCTGGAGTATGTTGAATCTCGATGGGTTATAATTGACCCTGTCCATTGACCCGTCCGGTGTAGGCAAAGGCCATAGCTTGATGGCCTCTTTTTTTATGAAGAATTGTTCTGCATAAGAAATTGCACAAACTAGAGTAATTGTTCTCGAAGTAAATAAAATGTATCAACAAAAATTGACCGGATGGATTTCACATGATCCATCTAGACGACAGATTATCCTCAGAACGTGCTGATCGATGTAGCTCGACACGGACCCTCCGGGTCATCATATATA
>NC_041384.1:367980809-368007205 GCF_002162155.2 Triticum dicoccoides | reverse complement strand
TAGGACAGGGCTATTCTGTTACTAGTAACAGAATATTATTCCGTTACCATCAGGCCCTTATAAAGGCCCGATCCATTTTGCACAATCTGGTGCTCCTATGATGTGGCACGAAACAGAGAAAAAGCCCACCCACTCCCCACCGCCTCCCCGCTACTTCCACCCGCCGCTGGGTCCACCCCCTGCTCCCACCCGTCGCCGGCCGCCGGGCCCAGCCTCCCTGCTCCCACGTGCCGCCGACTTCGTCCCCGGCTTCTACCCGTCGCTGGCGCCGCCCCTCTACTTCCACCGCGCCACCAGCCCGCCTCCCCGCTGCTCCCACTGGAGCGCCGCCCCCTTGCTTCCACCGCGCCGCATGGCCAACCTCCCCGCTGCTTCTACCGCGTTGCCGCCCCGCACACAACCTCCTGGTTGCCGGTCGTGTCGCTGTCCCTTGCCCAACCTCCTAGCCGCCGGCGCCGCCGCTGCTTCACAAGCCTCCGTCGACCCCATCTCCTCTTGATCTCTTCATCAATCCCCAACCACTCTGCAGTCACTGGCTCCGGCCGCCACCCTGTTTCCCATCTCCCCCAGTCTACTAGCAAACCACCTACATGCACAGCCGCAGGTCGCCGGTGTGACCCACTTTTTCTGCTGCATCGTCCCTGATGTCCATCTCCATCGCGACAACCACCAACCCGACTTGCCCTCCGTTCACCGCTGCCACCCCGGATCGTTCAACAACACAGTGCCAAGCCGTTCGATGCCGCAGCTCGGGAGGTGCCCATCTTAACCTTTCCACACCTCCCCGTGGATGTTCATGCTCCTCTAGTATATATTCAGTTCATATTGTAGCTATGGTCATTCTATTATGATTTTCAACTCATCTTGTGTGATTTCTTTCTTTGGTCCCAAGTGGCAAATTTGTTCTGCAGCATATGGTATCATTGAGCTGCACTTGTTTGTATTGTCCCTCTTCCCTGCTCCTCAAGCGCCACTATTGTTTTGTGCTTGTTGTTCGACAGGTATTTGTCTTAATGCCTAGAGAAGAGACTTGTTTTCTGTACTAAACTCATTATTAGTTTGGTTTGTATTATTTTGTCAGTTCATGAAAAAACATAAGATAGTTGGGTGCGTGCGCAAAAAAATCACCAGTACACGTTTGAAAATTATGTAAGTTTAGATATATCACCTAAAAAAAGTTCAATGAAAAATTATGCAAGTTCAATCTATGTGCTGCTACAAATTTGCACTTCTTGTCCACTCGTACTAGTACTGATGAATAACGAGTTACTGATAGTTATTAATGATTGAAAAATGTAGGGGTTGAAGTAAACCCTCTCGATATAACTATTACTGATATATGAGCTCTGCATGCACATTTTTCAATACCGAAGAATAACCCTAGCGAAAAGTTCATGTTTAGAAAGTTGGTAGGTTCATACATAGAAACTTAACAAATATTGTCCATTTTAGTATTGATCGAGTATCATATATGCATCAGTTCTAAATACTTTGTTCATTGTGATTAGAGATAATACAAAAAGCATCTCCTTCAGTTCTGGAGATATTTTACAACTTCTCCGAACATGCATCCACCGACATGCTCGGCGCCGTCCACAACTTCATCGTGTGAGAGCTTCTACTCCAGATCCTCTCCCTCCATGGTCCCCGCATGCCGTGACGACCAGGTCTGCAACCGAAACTACATCATAGTGTTCTTGGAACCAAACTGAAGCAATGCAATGAGAAGTACAAAAATTTGGGCTGATGTACCTTGTCCTATACCCACTTCTTTGCCTGGATGTAGGAATCTGATAGAGAAAACAAGGTGTGTCCCTCTACATATTCATGAGGAAAATTTGATTGTTGAAAATGCTTGTGTTTATACAATTTAATTTCGCTATATGTTTATTATTTTAATTCAGTCCAGTATCTAATTTTAGTTCAGTTCAATTATCATTCTGGTTTAAGTTCAAGCCAATTCTTATTTTATTTTATCGTCTTGTGCTTCCATCCATTCTGTGGTCTAGGGCAGCTATCATGGTGTTAATTTGTGTCTTCTGACTTGTGCAGTTTGATTTCTTGGCACACTGTCTTGTCCATGTGTGTGGCATTAATCAACCGTCTAAAGGATAAAGGTGTTCTACATGAAATTCATCCATTTGTCAGTGCAGGTTTATTCTTTTTTGTCAGGTCTAAGTTCAACTATGGTTTTGTTTGGACTTGCAAGATTTAGTTGACAACCACTACTGTGCAATGATATTATGGTACTATCAACATAAACATAGAGCCTCAACCTATGGCGACGCGCCATGGCTCCTCCTCCCACCTCCCACAACGCGCTGCAGGGGGGGTCGCCGGCGGAGGGCGGAGCATCAGCAACAACCACTTCTGCCCCATCCTGCTCCTCTTCATCGCGTAACCGTCTCCTTCAGTGACCTGCACCTCGACGTCGAGCACTGCCCTCGCATGAGAGATCGGATCGACAAGGCGCTCCTGCCACCTTCTTCCCCGTTGATCCAGCTCCTATTCCCCGCCGACAACAGGAGACATGAGGTCACCTCCGGTGCTGCTGGTGGCGTGAAGGCCGTCAAATGGTAAATTTCTGACCCTTGTAACCTCAGGTACTACTACAAAGCAGAAAGGATCTCTGTAAGTTAGTTAATAGCACCATGCCGTGACTCTTGTGCTGCAAGACTTCTAGTTCTTCAACTAAAAAAATATATGTTTCGCTTGGCATGCTTTCTGGATGAGGTATTACATGATATCAGTCCCAAAAAAGTATAAATTTCTTCTATTGTCAGTTCAATTTTCTCTAGTATGCATGTTTTTTTTTGCTTTTTATCATGATATATAGAAAGATGCTGGTAGCTCTAGTACCTATACTACAATAGTTCATTGACAAAAAATATATCAATTCAATACATACTTGGAAAAAAGCTCAATACTAAGTGTTCTCTACCTATCCTTACATTAGCTAGTCTTCACCATGTTCAGATAGTGCCTAGAAGAAGTTAACTCATGCATTTCCATAAAACTATGTACTGATAAATCAGAATTGGTGCATTTCCATAAAATTCTATAAGTTTCGTGTGTGTGCTTCTACAAATCTGAAATACTTTTCCAATTATACTAGTATTGATGCAATTACCTAAAAACATTGAGGAAAAATTCTGTAAGTTTGGTGCGTGTGCTGCTACAAATCTAAACTTCTTGTCCAGTCATTCTAGTACTGATGAAGATCGAGTTGACTGAAATAATGTAGTCGATTCCTGAGACCCTTACTAGTCCTATATATATAAGTTGTGCCTGATAGCCATACATGACTTTTCTCTTTGTTTCCTACTTCTTTTTGTAAAATTCTTTGAACTTATTTAGGTGATATATTTGGACCTTTGCCTCGTCAGTACAACAGCATGCTCCCCAGCCGGTCACGAGAAGAGCTGCGTGCAGGCCCCTTGTGCTCTGTCCTCGATCCGCCTCAGTCATCTCCCTCTCATCCTCTCTCTGCTCCGTGTGTGTGTGCAGGGAGTGGGAGCAGATAGAGTGGGGGAGTGGGAGGCCCTTCCATGGTGAATTCATAGGGATCTTCCATGGATATTGTGAGCTGTGCTTGAGGATTTATGTTGTTGGTCTGTCCACTGTAGTTCAATATTACTCTGTAACTTCAGATATATCACCTAAATAAGTAATGATTTGCAGCGAATTTCTTCAAAATCCTGTAAAGTTTAGATATATCACCTAAATATCGTCAGTGCAAGTTTCAAAATTCTATAAGTTTCTATATATCATAAAGAAAAATCGATGAGTCACCATCTGCTTTATATTCATGTTCTCTGTAGCACAAGTAGCAATGGGGCTGACTAAGAGTGATCCCTGAACCATTTCATTAAAGGCCATGGTTTCCAATAATGCTAATGCTAATCCATGAACCATCATGTCCTCTATACAGATTGAGAGATTAACATATCAATGGAAGTTTGTTCTCAAAACTGAAATTGTTCTGCATGTACTGACAGGTTAGTTGTTAATTATCGGAGTGTTTCGTTCTTGCAAAATAAAAATATTATGTATGCATTGCTTCTTGGCCCAGCTGAGAGAACCGTCATGTTAAAAAGTATCAAAGTAGTTTTGAAGCAATTCCCAGTGTCTTTAGAAGCATTCATGGTTAAAAAGCAATGACTACCTCCTCCGTTCGAGTTGAGCACTTGTCATCGTCCAAGTTGAGCACTAGGTGTCGTCCAAGTTCAAAGAGGGTTGTATGCAAGTACAGAAGTTTATTTTAGTGAGAAAATGTGGCATGTTCACAATATTCTGTATGATTCATTTGTTTAACCTTAGAACTTAGTGATATTCAGTCTATTTTTCCATGATGAAGGCACACATGAAGTCATGTGTAATGGTTATACCCCTAGTGTTTCAAAGATTCATATTTTGTTTCTTCAAATGTGTTGTGCGCCTGTTTGATGAGGTAAAACAAAGTAAAATAGTGAAAATGGCATTAAAGACACTTGGAAGTACAAATGTAAAAAATAAATAAGTTTTGATTCTCGACAGGTAGGAAGTTTGGAGAAGAAAACATATAAGTTTTTTAAAGAAGGGAATGGTAAAATGTAAGTCCTTTCAACTATATAAACCATAAAGGTACGATGGTGATTACACCGTCAGTAAAGATAAGGATAAGAAAGAAAATTAAAAACTAAAACTAAAAGAACATCGGGTGATTATTTTTTAAGAAGTACAAACTCTCTAGTACCATAAAATTAAAATTAAAAATTGCATCTGTTCTTACTCAAGGGACAATAAATTTGCAAAAAAAAATGTACCAGTAAATGTTCGGAGGGAAAAAAAAGCAACTTAATAAATGGAAAAAACGATAAGTTCACAACTACCAAGTTGTATGTTCAAACATGACGTCTCATATAAGTTTGGGAAAAAGCTCAAACAAAAGAAAAACCCACGGAAATTCAAATGGTAAAAGTCCAAGTTGCAAAATGCGAGAAGTTCAAAACATCATTGCAAAAAAATGAGTTCAAAAAAAGAAACACACAAAACATATTGTTTTAAAATAAATATCACTCAGCTCAATGATATAAACCATGCAAGTTCGAGGATTATGATACCATAAACTATCGAAAAGTTATGAGGAAAAGGTGTACCCAAAAAAGTGTAAAGTTTAGTCTATGAAAACACGCTCAACACGAACACATACTGACATCAGTTCGAGTACTTTTTTCGAAACCATTCAAAATTACTTCGTGAAAAATATCTCCCTGGTACAAACACACATAGAGATCAGTACGAGTACTCTGTTTTTTCTGATGGGAAAGCAACACGAAGGGTCTCACCATATTTCAAATTCGTCTTCACCAGTTGCGAATTTGAGAAAATGTTCAACATGACTAAGTTTCACATTTTCGATAGCTTTGTGTAGACGTTGAACTGAAATCTATGACCTCTTTGAAAGTTTCGCATTTGACAATTCTTTGTGAAATTTTATTGCACACCTACCGCAAAAGTTTCCCAGAATATGGGCTGCCATTTTATAGCTCGCATCGTGCTCAGTCTCATGTCAAATACAGTAGTAACTACCGTTAGCCCCTGATCAAATACTACTACTATAGTAGTTCCACGAGCAACAACATAGTGCAGGATAATTAATTAGCAACGGAATCTCCTCAGCTCCCATTTCATGTTCCATTTTAGGTTCATGAATTTTGGAACAGTGCTTCCTGTAAATTGCACTTTAAGCACATAAGATTCAGCTTCAGCTGCTCTTCAGATTCTGCCCTATGTTGCCAACTCTATGGTTCCTGGTAGCAACACTAGCCTGGAACCTCGTCTTGGCATCTTACATGAGATAAATGAACAAATTCAGACATGCCATGAGATGGCCAAGATTCTGGTGCAGGCTTTAGTTCATGCAGAACTGGATGCCCTTTCCTGTATTGTGCAGAAAAGATAGAGCATAGAGACTGATCTTCGAGAGACTCCAAGGATGGGCACATGGGCAACATGGCTACAGTTGCCGGCGACTAAGGTGAACTTGGATGGACGGTGGTGGTGGTGGCCACCGCCCCCTCCCACTCCGGCGGGACCCGCTCTGTCATTCCCTTCCTAAGATGGCAAGGTAAACAAAATCAGTGGAGTGGTCAATCAATCTTATCAACAACATCACAGCTCGGCGCCTTGCCACTAGTACAAAGGGGAAGGAGGAGGAGGGGAGCGGAACATGGCGACTCCACCACCACCTCGACCTGATCCCCGGCTGGAAATGGCGGCCTCCCCCTCCGCCCTCGCGCTCTCCCCCACCATGCGGGTATTCCTTGTGCCGTCGCTTGAGTTCTCTCCGCTGATTTCTCGCTTGGTGCCACTTGCAGGTGGTAGCTGCTTCGTCCGTGTTGCTGGCGCTAAGGCGGACTCTGGCACCGTGCGTGGCTGCCATCTCCTCCGGCCAGCTCCGCGTGTGCTCTTGGGGCGCGCTGCGCCCTCTATGGCTGGAGCTCGCCGCGACCCCTCCTCGCCCCGGCGTCACCCACTGCAGGGCGCCTCTGCTCCGGCTTGGCGCATGTATGCACCCACGCCACACTTCTCTCCACCATACGAGCTCCAGTAGCAACGCCACCGCCGTTGCGCGCGCTTCGGCGTCCATCACCGCGACTGGGGTATGGCCTGGGTTGCCAGGAGGGAGGCGGGCGGGTGGAGGGATCTGCCACAAGAAGTCGGCTCAATGGGGAGAGAGAGGAGAGGGCTCTTATTTGCTCTTTTAATAAAAAAACGATCAGTTCAACAAAATGACATAATCAGTACAACCGCTCGGATTCATCAGTTCAAGAAAAGTAACAGAATAATATTCTGTTACGCGTAACAGAATAGCCCAGATGTATATATATATATATAACTCGGCCAATGGACACTTTTTTTATGACCATGGATACTGGAGATCCAAAGTATATCAAACGTGTGATATAACTCCTTTGAGCAGCTGGTTCCTTTAACTTTAGTCCAACTTTACATGGATAGCCGGTCTCCTGTTCTTTCCTTTGCTCCATAGCAGCAATAGAGTGCGGCACTCGAAACAAGGGCGGAGGCCAGCATGGGCGGCGAGCCGGTAGGCATCTTGGACGCGGGAGGCGGCAGTCAGCCAGCGCGAGCGACTCCCTAGACAGGGGAGGCGGGTCAGCCTGGAGCAGCAGAGAAAAAGGGAAGGAGCGAGGTTGGCCATCTTCAGAAGAGTCCAGTGATCCACCGTGACGGCAGCTCGTCAACGGGACGGATGTGAGGCCCTCGCCATACAGGTCAAGGAGGAAGCGGGAGTAGCAGGCCGGCTCATCGCGATGGCTAAGAGACTCGCCCATGGTGACTTTGGAGACCACATCCACAGAGGCGAGGTGAGCGCCGTGGTGACGATGGCTCTCAGCAGCGATTCGTCCACGTGAGGGCGGCTCATGGAGGCGATGCGAGATCGCGTGACGGCCGGCTCGGCTCACGGGCGGTCTACAGCGGCGAAAGCAAAGGCTGCGGGACATCTCATTGCACAGCTATTGAAACCCCCGGCGAGGCAACTGCAGTGACTTGGCCAGCGGCGGTTTGTGCAGACGGGCGCGCAATTCCGTAGTTGGCAGAGGAATCCACTTGGCGACTCACAAATGGCAATTGTGGAGGCGATCTACAGCATCTTGAGGGAACTGCGGTTGAACTAGGGCGCGGCGGGTCACAGAATAGTGGCGCAGTAGCATCCGCAAGAGGAGGCTCGGCGGCCCGAGGAAATAGAGTTGAAGAAGGCCCGGTCTAGGCGATTTGACGTGGCGACCGGGGGTGACTTGTAGGTACAGCGGTTTAGAGCCCGAGTCTGAAGCAGAGTCCTTGGGCGACTTTGCAATTCGCGGCACCAAGGTGGATTTGAGGGCGAAGGCGAGCTATGGGTGCAGCACTCAAGTCCGTGGTCTAGGTGGCCAACACGAGCTGCTGATGAGGCCCCTGACCCGGTGGGTCGAATGATGAGGGCACGACGGCAGCCGGACGGCTCAGAACAATGAGTCGCAGCGAAGGCAACCAGGCAACCGTTCGCGGCGACTCACGTCGGCTCGGAGACGGGTCCACGGACGAGTCATGGTGGCAACGGAGTAGTTTGGCGATGAAGCTATAGCTCAGTGAGGCGATCGCCTCGGTGGAACCGCGGGGGTGGTTCAGCAATGGTGGGGGCGGCTTGGCGCGGTGGCAGCAGCTCAATCGACCCGAAGCAATGGAGGCGGCTCAACGGCTGGCTCTTCAACGCGCGGCGAGGTTCGGAGCAGGAGCGAGGCCCTTGATGGCTCAAGGTGGCGGTTGCTGCGGAAGTAACCCGCCTGAGCAAAACACACGAGGACCGCGACGGGGGCGGCTCAACGGGGTCCATCGAAAACGGGCACGGCGGCTTAACCGGGGCGGCCCGAGGCGGACGACTCAACAGCGAGGCAGGTGTGGTGCGCCGGTGACCGCGGAAACGAGGTGTACCAGCAGCTCTGAAGCAGACAGAGATGGCGCCTTGCCGGCGGTGGCTTGAGACAAAGCTGACAACCCAGCTTTGAGGCGCACGTGCAGTGGCGGCGGGTGAAGAGGCCCATGGCGGGGCGGATCAATGGCGACGGCGGCTCGCAACAGTAGCAGCGGGCGGCTCAAGACGGTGGCCCACGGCAGCGGCTCATGATCGTTATCGCAACTGCGGAGACCCGCCGGCAAAGCGAAGGCCGCAGGCGCGAGTTACCACAGTGGCTTAACGTCGGCGGAGACGAGTCCATGGACGCGAGGAGGCTCGGTGCAGCGGAATCAAGGCTCGGCGATGGTGCAGACGACCCGGAGCAATACGACGCGGGTGCTCTGAAGCGGCAATCGCGACCTGGGCGGGAGCCGCGGTCTCGAAGATCTCCGGGTCAACGTTTACGGCCAGCCCCTTTTTCTTTTTATACTTTTTGTTGAAGACTTTCTTGATGCTAGGTCTGATCCTTGATCCTTAATTTCTCTGGTGATGATATGCTCCCGCTTTGCTTTTGGTTAACCAATAGTAGTAGCAGTCAAACTTCATAGATAGTACTAGCACTAGCTATGCCTAATCTTCTTCGAAATAGCAAACAACAACCCGGCAGAACGGCTAATGTCCGGGCCATATCACGCGTCACGCGTCACGCGTCATGCGTCACGCGTCACGCGCTGCGGCTGCCTCTCGAGATCTCGGATTAACTCGGATCCGGACGGCTGTTTCTGAAGTGGCGACGGCAACTTGCTGATTATGCTGTTTTAAATCAATTCGGACGAGTATTAATTTGACGAGCCTGCTTCGGTCGATGGAACCAGCTAGTTTTGACAGTTCATGCAAAGTGGCGGCTTGTCTCGGCGAAACTGATCTCTTATCTGTCTCGACGGCTTTGCGGCGCGGCAGCGCATAGCCAAAATCATCTCCTGCCGGCTTTCGGCAAGCTGTAGGACGTAATGATGCATAGATACAACCCTAAATACTCTCGACCTCAATCTGGTATATACAGTTGCTGAAAAACTTCTTCAATCTTGACTGATGTACTTGTAGTTGATATACATCCTTAAAAAATATGTTCTTCTTCCTCTGGAAAATTACAAACTTCTCGATCCCTGTGAGAGATCCCTCCAAGAACTCAACACCACCGTGCGCGAGCCCCACAGTGGGCGCCAACTGTCGTGGAATTGTCACGGCAGATGTCCTAGTGTGAGGACTTAGTCGTGAGGCCAACGCATCTATGCGGTAGCTCGAAGGGGTTGACCGGAATCGAGAGATGCAACAGACAAGACGAAGATTTAGACAGCTTCGGGCCCCGGGAAACATCATCCGGTAACAACCCTACATGCTATTTGTGGGTAGGTCTCATTATCATCATGAGGGAGTCACCGTAACTCCGGCTCTCCTAGTTGTGTCTAGACTTAATGATTATTCAACTTGTCCTTCTTGGGTTGCCCTACCCCTCCTTATATATGTTGAAGGGGCGGGTTACATGTAGAGTCCAACTCGTACTTAAGACTTAACTATTCTGACTTCTCTCCATGAGCTTCTTAATTATTGATTTACAATCTGGCTTACCATCTGGCTTAACTGTCCGGCTTAACTGTCCGGCTTAACTGTTCGGCTTAACTGTCTGACTTAACTGTCTGCTTAACTATCTGGCTTATACCGGGTTACATGACTGTGTCTGGCGGGTTACATGACTGTGTCTGCCGGGTTACATGACTGTGTCTACCGGGTTACATGACTGTGTCTGCCGGCTTACAATGCTTAACTGTTCCCGCCGGCTTATAGTCTGCCGGGTCACCAATGAAACATCAAATCCAAGCAGGGTCATATTTTTGGCTGGGTCATACCGCGGGGTATATTCCCGACAGGCGGCCTCTCTGTCCATCGCGCCAGAGCGAACCGTGGGACGGCATTCAACCGTGCCATTGTCAGCATCAAGGCGGCGGAGCATGAGGTCAACAACATTTCGCCCGACGAGGAAGACTGAAGAAAAGCATCGGTTTCGTCTAGCAATTTGCAGATTTCTTCAGTTAGTGCGTCCTAGTTTTCTTCAGTTAGTGCGTACTAGTTTTCTTCAATTAGCTTGTACTAGTTTTCTTCAGTTAGCGTTGTGGTTTCCTTACGTGTATGTGTTCTGAACTACTGAAAATAAAACTTCCAATGGGTTTCCCGCAAATAAACAGGCCACATGCCTCTACCTGCGCCATCCAGCCACTGACAGAGTGTCCCGCGCCATGCTGGTGGGACTCGTTAGCGCCCAGTTCGTATCCAAACGTGAATATGACCGTATCTGCACGACGAAGCCAAGTTCTGTCACTACATATCTGTACACCATAAGTTTCAGCACCAAACTGATTTTTTGTGCCAAGTTTAGACACCTATGGTGTAATTGACTCCGCAAAATAAGCTGCTAAGTCATGTCGTGTCGAGATTTTCGCATGTATGAATAGTGTTGTGGTTTTCCTCGGCTACGTGGCTTCACTTGGCCTGACACGTACCACAAGGACACTCCCATTTTTTCTCGCAAAAATAAAAACGGCACTCCCATTTTGTGCATGTGTGTTGATAATTACGTTAAAAAAAGCCAGACCTGAAATTGGAAGGATATTTGGACAACCTAGCTGATACCATCGTCCGCATTGCTCCAAAACAAGCCAGACCTGAAATTGGAAGGATATTTGGACAACCTAGCTGATACCATCGTCCGCGTCGCTCCCAGCCGCTCGGCGACGTCACCGGACAAAGCCCATGCGGCGGCCGGTGGCGGCGAGCCACCTTCTCTCGCGCTGCGAGGGCATCGACTGGTTCAGCGTGTTGGCCCTGGACGGCGAGCTCTGCCGACGGTGTGCAGACGCCAGGGCGGCGGCCACGAGACCTTCCTGTGGTCCGGCGGCTGTTGTGGTTGCACGGGCGGCACGGTGGCCGGATCTAGAGGTGTCGCGTCTTGCATCCAGGCGGTGCTCGGGGGCGGGATCCCGTGAGATGCGGTCTTTGGCTACGGGCGGCGTCCCTCCGAATTTGCAGCGGTTTTGGTTGGCGTCCCTGTGCTTCAGAGGTTAGGTGTTGGTGGTGCGTGCATGGTCACTGGGCTTTGCTGGGCACGGCTGGATCTGGCACCTGCGGGGACCTCTCGCGCGACTCTGCTCATCGGCTCTATGTGGTGCTGCTGCGACGGAGGGTGGACGTTGAACATGGGGATTGTGTGCTGCGCAGTGCTTCAGATCTGCTTGGATTCGGAGGTGTGGAGGAGCTCTAGGCGAAAGTCTAGCACTAACCTTGGGTTGGTGCCGGCAACAGCGGCGCCATGGCCATGGTGTCGTTCGTCTTCTTGAAGGTGTTGACGTGGAGCTCCACTACACGACTCTCCGGGAGAAATCCCTAGCTTCAAATGGTCGAAGCGGGCGATGGCGGCAGTTAGGTCGTTTCCTTCTTTGAGGCATCGCCTTGGAGAGTTAGCATGTTGCAGTTTGCACAGATCTCTTCGTCGTCGGGGACAGTAGACGTCGGGGCGGCGGCTCCGGGTGGTTTCTGGTTATGCGTCGACATGATGATCTCGGGAACAATGTGAGTGGCAGCTCTATGAGGTGGGGCTCTGCCTCGACATTGGTTGAGTGGCATCCTTGTCCCGCTTGGGCGGTAGGGGTGTCGGCTCGGTCGATGCACCCCCGAGGGGGCGGTCTGACTTGGCGACTGAGCAATGGCCCCGGATATGGTGCGATGTTCGTGGTCTACGAGCAGTGTCCTTGAGCAGCGTGCGCTGCGGGCAGCTGGGTTGTGCAGCATTGCTGCTCGAGGGGGGCGGTGGTATGTCGGGGTGGTGTCGGTTGATTGTGCTGTGCGCGATGGAGCGGTGGATGTCGGGGCGAAGGCCCTGAGAGAATCACTGTGGTGACCAGACTTTCGAGTGAACGATGATGGTGGGAGAAATGTCGGTGACGCGGGAATGGTTGCGGTAGTCGGCTCTTCTCTAGCGTGTCCACGATTTTGACTCGGTTTGCTTGTTGCTGTGGAGCGGAAGCTGCGGCGGTGGGGCCCTATGGTGTATGATGACTGGCTCTAGGTGCCCCATTCGACGATCTTCTGTGGCACCAGTTGTGCCTGGTTTTGTTCTTCTGAGTTCTCCATTAGAGTCGGAGCTGCGTTGTTTGGCCGCAGGTCGACTTGTCGTCGATAAGGGTGGGCTTTGCCCTATGTGTTTCAGTCTATGGGAGTGGGCTTGGCTCTTGTTGTTTCGGTTTTTGCTCGATTTTCTCTAATTAACTGGGCAATTATCTTCTGCTTAATTAATAGAAGAGGCAACTTTTGCCTCTGTTTCAAAAAAAGCCAGACCTGCTTGAAACTGTAAATGGGACGCCCCCATATCCTCCGCCGCACAAGCCTGGCGTTCTGCTCGGTCACCATTTTGCCATCCAACTTGACCAGGCAAACCTGGCCCAAACGTCCGGACTGACCAGCAACCTCCATATTGTAACACTCTAGTTTTTGGCCTCTTTCTTTTTCTTTTTGATTTATTTGGTTTTTGCTCTGATTTTGTTTTTGAAGTAGATCTGTGGACTTGAAACCTGGGAGACCTTCATTTCTTCTCCTCCCAAGTGTCTTATCACTCTCAAATCTTCCCCAAGATCATGTCATTTCCATTCTAGCTCAACCCTAAAATTCTTTTCTAAGGAATATTCCTTTTTCTATTAAAGGAATAGTCCTGTTTGCCCTTAGGTTGTGAAGCAACCTATATTTCTGTCACTCTCAAAATTCCCAAATAATTCTCATAATTTCTTTGGGTAATATGTTGCTCAAATATGCCCAAACTTTCCTTTACTAGCCCAAAATAATTCCCCAATATTTATTCTTTATTTCTGGCCAGCATGGTTTTCTGTGAAGGAAGTGCCATCTATCTTTCCTTGTTTACTCCCAAACTTTTTGGGCATGCTTATACATCCAAATAATTGCCTTTGTAACACCCCGAATGTAACTTTCCATAATTGTAACTCCGACTCTTGCCATTTTCGGCTTTGTGATATGATATTTCCTTCGTGGTTGGGTTTTGTCTCTCGTTTTGCCTTTTGTTCATGTCATGCATTTCATCTCATGTCATCATGTGCATCTCATTTGCATTTGTGTTCGTCTCATGCATCTGGTCTTTTCCCCGTTGTCCGTTTTGAAATCCGACGCTCTCTCGTGCCCCGTTGCACTCCTCTAATCTTGTTTTGTGAGCGGGAGAAAAACATTCTCGGAACAGGTCGAGATTTTTCGAGTGGCCTTGGTACATCACCGGTAGGCCGCCTGTCAAATTTCGCTCCATTTAGAGGTCGTTTGTTGCCCCAACGGTTAACCGGGTAACCGCATAAGCCTCTCTCCTTTTGCAGCCCAACACCCCTCCAAAACAGCCCACTAACCCATCTAAACCCCCTCCATGCTCTCCGTTGTTGGATCACGATCGTGTGGGCGAAAACCGCTCCTCATTTGGACTCTCCTAGCTCCCTCTACCTATAAATATGTGTATTCCCCGAAAATTCCGCGGTCCAAACCCTAACCCCGCTCCTCTCCCCGTGCGGGACACGTCCGGACGGCGCCAGACGCGTCTGCAGCCTCTTCTGTCGCGCCACGTGTCGCCGCCGCCTCCCTCCACCAATCGGCCCATCGAGGCACGGATTGCCCCCCCCGGCCCGCACCGCCGCTCGTGCCCTCGCGCTGCCCCCGTGCGTGCTCCGCCGTCCCGCACCGCCGCATGCCGCTCCTTCGCTCACCGCCCAGCGCGCCGGCGTCCAGCTCACCATCCGACGCTTCGGCTCCGGCCACCGGAGCTCCGGCGACCCCCGACCACTCCGGCCGTCGCCGCCACCTCATTGTACTCTTGTTCTTCGGTCAAGCTCCGACGATCTCGCACCGTCGTCTTGGTCTCCGTGCCACCCCGAAACCCTAGATCCAGATCTGGGAGGTGATATTTTTCACTGTCCTTTTTCCCTAACATTTTTATGTCCACTTTGACATGTTATATCTCCATGACCGTGACTCTGATTCATGCATATGATATATTGAAATGTTCGTCTCGTTAAGCTCTTCATGTTAGTGGAATTTGCATGAATGTTACTGTCCATATTGACTCCATTATCATTGTTGCAAGAGTGCTATATGATGTTAACTGATGTCTGTTAACAGAACTTGATGATTTGTCATTTTTGTTGCATTTTGTGTGTGCATCCTATGAGCATGATATCTACATGTTTTATGAGCTCCAGCATACCTTATTTACAGGGGTGCAAGTCTTGTATTTTCATGATCTATGTGGTGACTAGCACAAGCATGCAAAGTAGGCTTCATAATGTTGCTGATTTCAGACACTTGGTGATTTTGCTAAGTCATTTCCCCATTACATTGTAATGCCATGTAAACTTGTTGCTACGATGAGATCCATGCACATTTTTATATAGTTCAGTAAACATGTTTTGTATATGTGGTATTGCTCTATCCATCCATGCCTCTGGTTGCAATTATGGAGTAATCTAGCATCTCATTTTCTTGATCTACTTTTGCTAAATATTGTTCCTAGCAGATTGTTAACATGTTATTCAATATTGCCATGTGTTTTGCAAGTGATGCATGTACCCTATGAACTTTCTCTTGCCATTATTAGCTTCTTGAATATGTCTACTTCATGTTGTTTACCTTTTAATGCCATGTAATGCCCTGTGGTGAGTGAATCGAGCTTGCAAACTTGCTATCACAAATCTGTTTATGACATGCTCTGTTTTTCTTCCAAGTCTGAATATGTTAACATAATTTGCCATGTTTGCATGGGTGCCACATCAATTTCCATGCCTCCTTGGTTAAATACCAGTAAGGTAGTTTTGTTCTATGTGTTTAGCACTAGCATTCCATGCCTTTGTTTGCCATGATACGTTCCTGTAGCATGTTGTTTGCTTTCTCTAAACATTGCTATATGATGTTGTTTTGCCATGTTTAGTATTTTCTCTAAGTCTGTGAAGCTGATAACATTTGCATTTTTGACATGCTATTTTGAGCTTGTTCTAGTGAGATCTAGTAGGAGCTCAGTGTTCATGATTTGAAGAGCTTCATGTGTACTTTGTGCACATATGCTTGTTGGAGTGCAGCAGTTTAGTTTCTTTTTGCATTATAAGTGCTATCATGTTGTTAATCGCAGATTTGCATCATCCTTGTATTGCTTGTCATTTGCAAACCTTGCATCCGTTTTCGGTGATCCTGTTATAGATTTCGATCGAAATCACCTCATCTTTCCAGCGTTATACTTGTTTTGACAAGTTGACGCCTTGTTCATCCTTTTCCTTCCGGAGTAGGCATATGCATTGCAAATCATATCTTGCATATCATGCCATGTATTGCATCATGTTGCTTGTGCATTGCACCGTGATTGATTGTTGTTCTGTTGCTTGTATTCTTGCTTTGGGTAGAGCCGGGAGACGAGTACATGAATGAGGAACCTGTTGAGTACGCGAACGAGGATCAAGCTTTCGACTACTCAGAGAACTTTGTAGGCAAGATGACCATACCCTTGATATCACTTCTATCTTTGCTTGCTAGTTGTTCGTTCTATCGCTATATCGCGCTTGTTGGGGAACGTAGTAATTTCAAAAAAAATCCTACGCACACGCAGGATCATGGTGATGCATAGCAACGAGAGGGGAGAGTGTTGTCTACGTACCCTTGTAGACCGTTCGTGGAAGCGTTATATCAACGCGGTTTATGTAGTCGAACGTCTTCACGATCCGACCGATCCAAGTACCGAAAGCACGACACCTCCGAGTTCTGCACACGTTCGGCTCAGTGACGTCCTCGCCTTCTCGATCCAGCAAGAGGGGCGAAGAAGTAGATGAGTTCTGGCAGCACGACGGCGTTGTAACAGTGTTGGTGAAGAACAATCTCCGCAGGGCTTTGCCTAAGCACTACGAAAAATATGACAGAGGACAAACTAGAGGGGACGGGGTTGCCGGCACACAACTTGGTGTTTCTTGATGTGTCTTGGGTGCTAGCCCTACCCCTCTATTTATATGTTGAGCCTTGGGGGTCGAAACTTGGAGTAAAAGCCTCCACGAGGTTGGTTTCACCCGAAAGGCAAGAGACCTTCTCGGACTTCAGGCCCAGATGCCAGGGTTCCCGGCGTCTGGACCCAGACGCCAGGGACCCTGGCGTCTGGCCCCTGGACTCCGCAAAACTTCCTTTTGCGCTTTCCAAAAACCTTGTGGGCTTTCCCCTTTTGCCCAAATAAAGTGTTCTTGTACCCAAACATTTCGGGAAACATCCGGAACCCCTTCCGGTGAATTCCGAAACACTTCTTGTGACCAAACACTAGTATCCCATATATCAAACTTTATCTACGGACCATTCTGGAATTCCTCGTCATGTCCGTGATCCCATCTCGGACTCCGAACAACATTCGGTCACCAACATACATAACTCATATAGTATTATATCGTCAATGAACGTTAAGCGTGCGGACCCTACGGGTTTGAGAACTATGTAGACACGACCGAGACACCTCTCTGGTCAATAACCAATAGCGGGACCTGGATGCCCATATTGGCTCCTACATATTCTACGAAGATCTTTATCAGTCAGACCGCATAACACTACTAGGGAAAAGCCTACCAACAGCGAGGGTGACAAATCCTAATCTCGAAATACGCCAACCCAACAAGTACCTTCAGAGAAACCTGTAGAGCACCTTTATAATCACCCAGTTACATTGTGACGTTTGGTGGAACACAAAGTGTTCCTCTGGTAAACGGGAGTTGCATAATCTCATAGTCATAGGAACATGTATAAGTCATGAAGAAAGCAATAGCAACAAACTAAGCGATCAAGTGCTAAGCTACGGAATGGGTCAAGTCAACCACATCATTCTCCTAATGATGTTATCCCGTTAATCAAATGACAACTCATGCCTATGGTTAGGAAACTTAACCATCTTTGATCAACGAGCTAGTCAAGTAGAGGCATACTAGTGACACTCTGTTTGTCTATGTATTCACACAAGTATTATGTTTCCGGTTAATACAATTCTAGCATGAATAATAAACATTTATCATGATATAAGGAAATAAATAATGACTTTATTATTGCCTCGAGGGCATATTTCCTTCAGTCTCCCACTTGCACTAGAGTCAATAATCTAGATTACACAGTAATGATTCGAACACCCGTGGAGTCTTGGTGTTGATCATGTTTTGCTCGTGGAAGAGGCTTAGTCAATGGGTTTGCAACATTCAGATCCGTATGTATCTTGCAAATTCCTATGTCTCCCACCTGGACTAGATCCCGGATGGAATTGAAGCGTCTCTTGATTTGCTTGGTTCTCTTGTGAAATCTGGATTCCTTTGCCAAGGCAATTGCACCAGTATTGTCACAAAAGATTTTCATTGGACCCGATGCACTAGGTATGACACCTAGATCGGATATGAACTCCTTCATCCAGACTCCTTCATTCGCTGCTTCCGAAGCAGCTATGTACTCTGATTCACATGTAGATCCCGCCACGACGCTTTGTTTAGAACTGCACCAACTGACAGCTCCACCGTTCAATGTAAACACATATCCCGTTTTCGATTTAGAATTATCCGGATCAGTGTCAAAGCTTGCATCGACGTAACCATTTACGACTAGCTCTTTGTCACCTCCATAAACGAGAAACATATCCTTAGTCCTTTTTAGGTATTTCAGGATGTTCTTGACCGCTATCCAGTGATCCACTCCTGGATTACTTTGGTACCTCCCTGCTAGACTTATAGCAAGGCACACATCAGGTCTGGTACAACGCGTTGCATACATGATAGAGCCTATGGCCGAAGCATAGGGAACATCTTTCATCTTCTCTCTATCTTCTGGAGTGGTCGGGCATTGAGTCTTACTCAACTTCACACCTTGTAACACAGGCAAGAACCCTTTCTTTGCTTGATCCATTTTGAACTTCTTCGAAACTTTGTCAAGGTATGTGCTTTGTGAAAGTCCAATTAAGCATCTTGATCTATCTCTATAGATCTTGATGCCCAATATATAAGCAGCTTCACCGAGGTGTTTCATTGAAAAACTCTTATTCAAGTATCCCTTTATGCTATCGAGAAATTCTATATCATTTCCAATCAACAATATGTCATCCACATATAATATCAGAAATGCTACAGAGCTCCCACTCACTTTCTTGTAAATACAGACTTCTCCAAAAGTCTGTATAAAACCAAATGCTTTGATCACACTATCAAAGCGTTTATTCCAACTCTGAGAGGCTTGCACCAGTCCATAAATGGATCGCTAGAGCTTGCATAATTTGTTAGCTCCCTTTGGATCGACAAAACCTTCTAGTTGCATCATATACAACTCTTCTTCCAGCAATCCATTCAGGAATGCAGTTTTTACATCCATTTGCCAAATTTTATAATCATAAAATGCGGCAATTGCTAACATGATTTGGACAGACTTAAGCATCGCTACGAGTGAGAAGGTCTCATCGTAGTCAATCCCTTGAACTTGTCGAAAACCTTTTGCAACAAGTCGAGCTTTATAAACAGTAACATTACCGTCAGCGTCAGTATTCTTCTTGAAGATCCATTTATTCTCAATGGCTTGCCGATCAACGGGCAAGTCAACCAAAGTCCACACTTTGTTCTCATACATGGATCCCATCTTAGATTTCATGGCTTCAAGCAATTTTGCAGAATTTGGGCTCACCATCGCTTCTTCATAGTTCGTAGGTTCATCATGGTCTAGTAACATGACTTCCAAAATAGGATTACCGTACCAATCTGGTGCGGATCTTACTCTGGTTGATCTACGAGGTTCAGTAATAACTTGATCTGAAGTTTCATGATCATCATCATTAACTTCCTCACTAATTGGTGTAGGCATCACAGGAACCGGTTTCTGTGATGAACTACTTTCCAATAAGGGAGCAGGTACAATTACCTCATCAAGTTCTATTTTCCTCCCACTCACTTTTTTCGAGAGAAACTCCTTCTCTAGAAAGGATCCATTCTTAGCAACGAATGTCTTGCCTTCGGATCTGTGATAGAAGGTGTACCCAACAGTCTCCTTTGGGTATACTATGAAGACACATTTCTCCGATTTGGGTTCGAGCTTATCAGGTTGAAGCTTTTTCACATAAGCATCGCAACCCCAAAACTTTGGTTTCTTGCCAAACCATAGTTCATAAGGCGTCGTCTCAACGGATTTTGATGGTGCCCTATTTAACGTGAATGCAGCCGCCTCTAAAGAATAACCCCAAAACAATAGCGGTAAATCAGTAAGAGACATCATAGATCGCACCATATATAGTAAAGTACGATTATGACATTCGGACACACCATTACGCTGTGGTGTTCCGGGTGGCGTGAGTTGCGAAACTATTCCGCATTGTTTCAAATGTGGACCAAACTCGTAACTCAAATATTCTCCTCCACGATCTGATCATAGAAACTTGATTTTCTTATTACGATGATTTTCAACTTCACTCTGAAATTCTTTGAACTTTTCAAATGTTTCAGACTTATGTTTCATTAAGTATATATACCCATATCTGCTCAAATCATCTGTGAAGGTGATAAAATAACAATATCCGCCACGAGCTTCAATATTCTTTGGACCACATACATCTGTATGTATGATTTCCAACAAATCTTTTGCTCTCTCCATAGTTCCAGAGAACGGTGTTTTAGTCATCTTGCCCATGAGGCACGGTTCGCAAGTACCAAGTGAGTCATAGTCAATTGGTTCCGAAAGTCCATCAATATGGAGTTTCTTCATGCACTTTACACCGATATGACCTAAACGGCAGTACCACAAATAAGTTGCACTATCATTATCAACTCTGCATCTTTTGGCTCCAACATTATGAATATGTGTATCACTACTATTGAGATTCATCAAAAATAGACCACTCTTCAAGGGTGCATGACCATAAAATATATTACTCATATAAATAGAACAACCATTATTCTCTGATTTAAATGAATAACCATCTCGCATCAAACAAGATCCAGATATAATGTTCATGCTCAACGCTGGCACCAAATAACAATTATTTAGGTCTAATACCAATCCCAAAGGTAGATGTAGAGGTAGCATGCCGACGGCGATCACATCGACTTTGGAACCGTTTCCCACGCGCATCGTCACCTCGTCCTTGGCCAGTGTTCGCTTAATCCATAGTCCCTGTTTCAAGTTGCAAATATTAACAACAGAACCAGTATCAAATACCCAGGTGCTACTGCGAGCTCTGGCAAGGTACACATCAATAACATGTATATCACATATACCTTTGTTCACCTTGCCATCCTTCTTATGCGCCAAATATTTGGGGCAGTTCCGCTTCCAGTGACCAGTCTGCTTGCAGTAGAAGCACTCAGTCTCAGGCTTAGGTCCAGACTTGGGTTTCTTCTCTTGAGCAGCGACTTGCTTGTTGTTCTTCTTGAAGTTCCCCTTCTTCTTCCCTTTGCCATTTTTCTTGAAACTGGTGGTTATATTTACCATCAACACTTGATGCTCCTTCTTGATCTCTACCTCCGCAGCCTTTAGCATTGCGAAGAGCTCGGGAATCGTCTTATCCATCCCTTGCATGTTATAGTTCATCACGAAGCTTTTGTAGCTTGGTGGCAGTGATTGAAGAATTTTGTCAATGACGATAGTCAGCCGGAAGATTAACTCCCAGTTGAATCAAGTGATTGAAGTACCCAGACATCTTGAGTATATGCTCACTGACAGAACTATTCTCCTCCATCTTGCAGCTGTAGAACTTATTGGAGACTTCATATCTCTCAATCCGAGCATTCTTTTGAAATATTAACTTAAATTCCTGGAACATCTCATATGCTCCATGATGTTCAAAACGTCGTTGAAGTTCCGGTTCTAAGCCATAAAGCATGGCACACTGAACTATCGAGTAGTCATCAACACGTGACTGTCAGGCATTCACAATGTCTGCAGTTGCTGGCGCAGGTACCTAGCGGTGCTTCCAGGACGTAACTTTTCTGTGCAACAATGAGGATAATCCTCAAGTTACGAACCTAGTCCGCGTAATTGCTACCATCATCTTTCAACTTTGCTTTCTCAAGGAATGCATTAAAATTCAACGGAACAACAACACGGGCCATCTATCTACAATTAACATAGACAAGCAAGATATTATCAGGTACTAAGTTCATGATAAATTTAAGTTCAATTAATCATATTACTTAAGAACTCCCACTTAGATAGACATCCCTCTAATCCTCTAAGTGATCACGTGATCCATATCAACTAAACCATAACCGATCATCACGTGAAGTGGAGTAGCTTTTAATGGTGAACATCACTATGTTGATAATATCTACTATATGATTCACGCTCGACCTTTCGGTCTTAGTGTTCCAGGCCATATCTGCATATGGTAGGCTCGTCAAGTTTAACCTGAGTATTCTGCGTGTGCAAAACTGGCTTGCACCCGTTGTAGATGGACGTAGAGCTTATCACACCCGATCATCACGTGGTGTCTGGGCACGACGAACTTTGTCAACGGTGCATACTCAGGGAGAACACTTTTATCTTGAAATTTAGTGAGAGATCATCTTATAATGCTACCGTCTATCAAAGCAAGATAAGATGCATAAAAGATAAACATCACATGCAATCAATATAAGTGATATGGTATGGTCATCATCATCTCGTGCTTGTGATCTCCATCTCTGAAGCACCGTCATGATCACCATCCTCACCGGTGCGACACCTTGATCTCCATCGTAGCATCATTGTCATCTCGCCAATCTTATGCATTTACGACTATCGCTACCACTTAGTGATAAAGTAAAGCATTACAGGGCCATTGCATTGCATTCAATGAAGCGACAACCATATGGCTCCTGCCAGTTGCCGATAACTCGGTTACAAAACATGATCATCTCATACAGTAAAAATATAGCATCAGGCCTTGACCATATCACATCACAACATGCCCTGCAAAAACAAGTTAGACGTCCTCTACTTTGTTGTTGCAAGTTTTACGTGGCTGCTACGGGCTGAGCAAGAACCGTTCTTACCTACGCATCAAAAACCACAACGATAGTCCGTTAAGTTAGTGCAGTTTTAACCTTCTCAAGGATCGGGCGTAGCCACACTCGGTTCAACTGAAGTTGGAGAAACTGACACCCGCCAGCCATCTGTGTGCAAAGTACGTCAGTAGAACCAGTCTCGCGTAAGCGTACGCGTAATGTCGGTCCGGGCCACTTCATCCAACAATACCGCCGAACCAAAGTATGACATGCTGGTAAGCAGCATGACTTGTATCGCCCACAACTCACTTGTGTTCTACACGTGCATATGACATCTACGCATAAAACCTGGCTCGGATGCCACTGTTGGGGAACGTAGTAATTTCAAAAAAATTCCTACGCACACGCAGGATCATGGTGATGCATAGCAACGAGAGGGGAGAGTGTTGTCTACATACCCTCGTAGACCATTCGTGGAAGTGTTATATCAACGCGGTTGATGTAGTCGAACGTCTTCACAATCCGACCGATACAAGTACCGAAAGCACGGCACCTCCAAGTTCTGCACACGTCCGGCTCAGTGACGTCCTCGCCTTCTCGATCCAGCAAGAGGGGCGAAGTAGTAGATGAGTTCCGGCAGCATGACGGTGTGGTAACGGTGTTGGTGAAGAACAATCTCTGCAGGGCTTTGCCTAAGCACTACGAAAAATATGACGGAGGACAAACTAGAGGGGACGGGGTTGCCGGCACACGGCTTGGTGTTTCTTGATGTGTCTTGGGTGCTAGCCCTACCCCTCTATTTATATGTTGAGCCTTGGGGTCGAAACTTGGAGTAAAAGCCTCCACAAGGTCGGTTTCACCCGAAAGGCAAGAGACCTTCTCGGACTCCAGGGCCAGACGCCAGGGTTCCCGGCGTCTGGACCTAGACGCCAGGGACCCTAGCGTCTGGCCCCTGGACTCCGCAAAACTTCCTTTTGCGCTTTCCAAAAACCTTGTGGGCTTTCCCCTTTGGCCCAAATAAAGTGTTCTCGTACCCAAACATTTCGAGAAACATCTGGAACCCCTTCCGGTGAATTCCGGAACACTTCCCGTGACCAAACACTAGTATCCCATATATCAAACTTTATCTATGGACCATTCTGGAATTCCTCGTCATGTCCGTGATCCCATCTCGGACTCCGAACAACATTCGGTCACCAACATACATAACTCATATAGTATTATATCATCAACGAACATTAAGCGTGCAGACCCTACGGGTTCGAGAACTATGTAGACATGACCGAGACACCTCTCTGGTCAATAACCAATAGCAGGACCTGGATGCCCATATTGGCTCCTACATATTCTACGAAGATCTTTATCGGTCAGACCGCATAACACTACTAGGGAAAAGCCTACCAGCAGCGAGGGTTTTGGGCCTCTCAGTAGCGCGGGCACCGGCGCTACTAATAAGGCACTACAGCTAACGTATAGCAGTAACGCCGGTTGTCCCACGCTACTGCTATACATGAATAGCTGTAGCGCTCTTTGGGAAAGGGCGCTACTGATATTATCTGCAACGCTGTTTGCTGGGACGCGCTACTGACAATGCGGTGCTACTGCTAAATTTCCCCCCTCGCTACTACTAGTTTATTTATTAGTTTTTTCCTGCATATTTGTTTTGTATTTGTTTTGTATTTGAATAGGCTTTATACAATAATCTTTAGCATATCATACACATACAAATGTAATCATAGCATATACATACAATTAGTCTCATCAAATCATGTCATCATCATAATCATCATCCAACACAAAGTGGTCTCTCGTCATCATCTCGAAAATAGTGATACAAGTCTCGAATGATATGCAAATACATCGTCATCCATGTAAACAATGATATACGCGAGAAGAGCTATCACTTTGAGAACATGAGTTCGTGTCCCTCTTTCGCATTAGCGTGAACCTCTAAACTAACTACTGCCTGTCGCTCGGAAACCGGAAGGGCCTGACACTCCGGCCACTTGTCGTATATATACTCCTGGCATAGCACTTCTTCGCCATCTATGATCTATGCACCTGCATCATCACATGAGTCGATGATATGCAACATATATAGTTGAGCAACAGAAAGAGACAGACTTGGCAAAAATAAAAACAACATATCATAAGCATAGATAACAAAGTTCATCGTACCCCAAAATGCCCTAACTAGAGTGATTTTCGCTAGTTGAGGAGGAGGAAGGTTTAATTACATCACAAATAAAGTTTCACCGTGCATAACTCAAAGTTTTGTCATACAGAAAGTATGGACTAAACGGACACATTGTCATATATCGACAATCACTCCAACATGTCGTTCCATCCATCCAAGTCAGGGAGATAGTCCCCGAGCCTAGTGAAAGGCTTCAGGTCGAGACGCTGAGAGGCTATCCATGTTCGGACGTCTTCCCGTGACATTTGTCCTTCTCCGTAGAGCATCCCTGTTTTTCCGACGACCTCCTTCATGATGATTTGGGCAAGTTCGCGTTGGATGTTATAGAACTCAGCTCGAAGTCGATGATCCTCGATATCTCCTATGTCCTTTGCCCATTGCAGAATATGGGCATCACCGGAAGAAGGTGCCATGCGAAGGTTCTGGTGATCCCGTCTGTACTCTAGCATGTGGTGTAGGACATAGAATCCATCATTAAGAGAATTGTCCGGTTGCTGGATGCAGCAGAAGTTGGTTTTATGGCCGAAGGCGACCCTGCCGCCCCTCATCTTCTTGTCCCTGACCTCTCCACCCAGTGATTGGTAGTGATACATAGCACTGTCGAGAACATCCTTGATGTGGGTGTAATCCTTTTTGTGAATGTTCTTCGACGTGTCCAAGTAAAGAGCATGGGAGAATCGGGGGTAGAGGATGATGAGGACGGCGCGCCCGCCGCTGCACAAAATAAGTCCTCAAATTAACCTAGCAAAACTCTAGTAGTCCTGAGTTTGTTAGGAACCCGTTGCCTCTTTGCTTTCGGTTCTACACCGGCTCCGCTCCCCGAGGCAGTGCCGGTCTCAGTCTCAGCGCCGGTCTCGATGCCGGTCTGAGTCTGAGCGCCGGTCTCAATCTCAGCACCGGTCTGCGTGTCGGTCTCAGTCCCCGATGCCACCGGTGGGCCCAGCAATAACATCGGTTGATCATCGATAAGGCTAAAAAATCCGTCTGCCGCCCGATAGGCGTCATCGCAATCACCAGAACCCTGTCCTTCATCGTTGCTAGCCATGTTTCCTATGATTAAATCTAGTCAATTAATTCTAGACCTAATAAAATGAATAATGACATAAAAAAGGCCTATTGTTTTGCAGGAATGTTGACTCCTTCCTGGTGCGGCAAATCACGGGCACTCGATATGTCCTAGTTTGTAGCACAAGTCATGCCGAAATTCACGTAAAATTTCAGCACGAGCTTTGCTAAAAAGTGGACAAATCGAGAACCTGAAATTTGCCGGAAAAGAAATGAATCAACATTCCGGCAAAACATAGGCCACTAAGCATCATTCCCTGCAAACAGTGTCCAAATATGCACGAGCAACCACATGTGCAAACTATGTAGAAGAAAATTCATTTAACTACTAATAGAACAAAATTCAGTTAACTTTAGTGCTCTATAATGATGAAAGGAAAAAAATTCAGTTAACTACTAATTTCATTCATTTAGGTTATTCATTTAACATCACCTAATTAACCTACTGTACCAATACTACTAGCAGCACTACTAACCTAATTAACCTAGCAAAACTCTAGTGCCCTAACTGAAAAACATCTAATTAACATCTATTTTTCTTCTCTAAAATACAGAGAGAGATGAGTGAGGGGGAGGGGTGGGGGACTTACAGAGAGGGGAGAGACGGTGGCAGGGAGGTGCTCGGTGACGGAGGCAGGGGCGGAGAGGG
>NC_041384.1:367947789-367980495 GCF_002162155.2 Triticum dicoccoides | reverse complement strand
GAGGCTGAGGGCGGCCTCGGGCGGCGGCGGTGAGGCTGAGGGCGGCCTCGGGCGGTGGCGGTGAGGCTGAGGGCAGCCTCGGGCGGCGGCGGTGAGGCTGAGGGTGGCCTCGGGCGGCGGCGGTGAGGAGACGACGGCGAGGGCGAGGGACGATTTGGGGAAGAATTGGTGGCCGGGGGGCGGGGTGGGGGGAAACCGCTTTTTAAGTGAAACGTAATAGTAGCGCGTTTCCGGAAATGCGCTATAGCTAAGTTAGCTATAGCGCGTTTACTGAAACCCGCTACTGCTATTCCTTTCTCCTTTTTCCCTTTTTTTCTTTTATTTTTCTTTACATTTTATTTTTTCCCTTTCTCCTTTTTCTATTTCTTTCATTTTCATTTACTTTTCTACTTGTTTTTCACTTTATTTTATTTCCGTTAGCAGCAGCGCTTTACACGTAAGCGCGCTGCAGCTAAGGAGATTAGCAGTAGCGCTAGGCCATTATACGCGCTACTGCTAGGTTGGGCTAGCCATGTGCGCCCAGTTCAAACGTAGCAGCAGCGCTTTTTGCTAGTACGTGCTACTGCTAAAGTCATAGCAGTAGCGCGGTTTATTTACGCGCGCTGCTACTAAGTTGCAGCAGTGCTTGATTTTGTACAGTGCTACTGGTAGAATTCTGTGTATAGGCTTTTCCCTAGTAGTGTAACTACATACGTTGTTCCCTTTGTCATCAGTATGTTACTTGCCCGAGATTCGATCGTCGGTATCTCAATACCTAGTTCAATCTCGTTACCGGCAAGTCTCTTTACTCATTCCATAATACATCATCGCGTAACTAACTCATTAGTTGCAATGCTTGCAAGGCTTATAGTGATGTGCATTACGGAGTGGGCCCAGAGATAACTCTCCGACAATCGGAGTGAAAAATCCTAATCTCGAAATACGCCAACCCAACAAGTACCTTCAGAGACACCTGTAGAGCACCTTTATAATCACCCAGTTACATTGTGACGTTTGGTGGCACACAAAGTGTTCCTCCGGTAAACGAGAGTTGCATAATCTCATAGTCATAGGAACATGTATAAGTCATGAACAAAGCAATAGCAACAAACTAAACGATCAAGTGCTAAGCTAACGGAATGGTTCAAGTCAATCACATCATTCTCCTAATGATGTGATCCCGTTAATCAAATGACAACTCATGTCTATGGTTAGGAAACTTAACCATCTTTGATCAATGAGCTAGTCAAGTAGAGGCATACTAGTGACACTCTGTTTGTCTATGTATTCACACAAGTATTATGTTTCTGGTTAATAAAATTCTAGCATGAATAATAAACATTTATCATGATATAAGGAAATAAATAATGACTTTATTATTGCCTCGAGGGCATATTTCCTTCAGTCTCCCACTTGCACTAGAGTCAATAACCTAGATTACACAGTAATGATTCTAACACCCATGGAGTCTTGGTGCTGATCATGTTTTGCTCGTGGAAGAGGCTTAGTCAATGGGTCTGCAACATTCAGATCCGTATGTATCTTGCAAATTCCTATGTCTCCCACCTGGACTAGATCCCGGATGGAATTGAAGCGTCTCTTGATTTGCTTGGTTCTCTTGTGAAATCTGGATTCCTTCGCCAAGGCAATTGCACTAGTATTGTCACAAAAGATTTTCATTGGACCCGATGCACTATGTATGACACCTAGATCGGATATGAACTCCTTCATCCAGACTCCTTCATTCGCTGCTTCCGAAGCAGCTATGTACTCTGCTTCACATGTAGATCCCGCCACGACGCTTTGTTTAGAACTGCACCAACTGACAGCTCCACCGTTTAATGTAAACATGTATCCCATTTGCGATTTAGAATTGTCCGGATCAGTGTCAAGGCTTGCATCGACGTAACCATTTATGACTAGCTCTTTGTCACCTCCATAAACGAGAAACATATCCTTAGTCCTTTTCAGGTATTTCAGGATGCTCTTGACCGCTGTCCAGTGATCCACTCCTGGATTACTTTGGTACCACCCTGCTAGACTTATAGCAAGGCACACATCAGGTCTGGTACAAAGCATTACATACATGATAGAGCCTATGGCTGAAGCAAAGGTAACATCTTTCATCTTCTCTCTATCTTCTGGAGTGGTCGGGCATTGAATCTTACTCAACTTCACACCTTGTAACATAGGCAAGAACCCTTTCTTTGCTTGATCCATTTTGAACTTCTTCAAAACTTTGTCAAGCTATGTGCTTTGTGAAAGTCCAATTAAGCGTCTTGATCTATCTCTATAGATCTTGATGCCCAATATATAAGCAGCTTCACCGAGGTCTTTCATTGAAAAACTCTTATTCAAGTATCCCTTTATGCTATCGAGAAATTCTATATCAGTTCCAATCAACAATATGTCATCCACATATAATATCAGAAATGCTACAGAGCTCCCACTCATTTTCTTGTAAATACAGACTTCTCCAAAAGTCTGTATAAAACCAAATGCTTTGATCACACTATCAAAGCGTTCATTCCAACTCTGAGAGGCTTGCACCAGTCCATAAATGGATCGCTGGAGCTTGCATACTTTGTTAGCTCCCTTTGGATCGACAAAACCTTCTAGTTGCATCATATACAACTCTTCTTCCAGAAATCCATTCAGGAATGCAGTTTTTACATCCATTTGCCAAATTTCATAATCATAAAATGCGGCAATTGCTAACATGATTCGGACAGACTTAAGCATCGCTACAGGTGAGAAGGTCTCATCGTAGTCAATCCCTTGAACTTGTCGAAAACCTTTTGCAACAAGTCGAGCTTTATAAACAGTAACATTTCCATCAACGTCAGTCTTCTTCTTGAAGATCCATTTATTCTCAATGGCTTGCCGATCAACGGGCAAGTCAACCAAAGTCCACACTTTGTTCTCATACATGGATCCCATCTTAGATTTCATGGCTTCAAGCCATTTTGCAGAATCTGGGCTCACCATCGCTTCTTCATAGTTCGTAGGTTCATCATGGTCTAGTAACATGACTTCCAGAATAGGATTACCGTACCAATCTGGTGCGGATCTTACTCTGGTTGATCTACGAGTTTCAGTAATAACTTGATTTGAAGTTTCATGATCATCATCATTAACTTCCTCACTAATTGGTGTAGGCGTCACAGGAACTGGTTTCTATGATGAACTGCTTTCCAATAAGGGAGCAGGTACAGTTACCTCATCAAGTTCTATTTTCCTCCCACTCACTTCTTTCGAGAGAAACTCCTTCTCTAGAAAGGATCCATTCTTAGCAACGAATGTCTTGCCTTCGGATCTGTGATAGAAGGTGTACCCAACAGTCTCCTTTGGGTATCCTATGAAGACACATTTCTCCGATTTGGGTTCGAGCTTATCAGGTTGAAGCTTTTTCACATAAGTATCGTAACCCCAAACTTTAAGAAACGACAACTTTGGTTTCTTGCCAAACCATAGTTCATAAGGCGTCGTCTCAACGGATTTTGATGGTGCCCTATTTAACGTGAATGCAACCGTCTCTAAAGAATGACCCCAAAACGATAGCGGTAAATCAGTAAGAGACATCATAGATCGCACCATATATAGTAAAGTACGATTATGACATTTGGACACACCATTACGCTGTCGTGTTCCGGGTGGCGTGAGTTGCGAAACTATTCCGCATTGTTTCAAATGTAGACCAAACTCGTAACTCAAATATTCTCCTCCACGATCTGATCATAGAAACTTTATTTTCTTATTACGATGATTTTCACCTTCACTCTGAAATGTTTTGAACTTTTCAAATGTTTCAGACTTATGTTTCATTAAGTATATATACCCATATCTGCTCAAATCATCTGTGAAGGTGATAAAATAACGATATCCGCCACGAGCTTCAATATTCATTGGACCACATACATCTGTATTTATGATTTCCAACAAATCTGTTGTTCTCTCCATAGTTTCGGAGAACGGCGTTTTAGTCATCTTGCCCATGAGGCACAGTTCGCAAGGACCAAGTGATTGATAATCAAGTGGTTCCAAAAGTCCATCAGTATGGAGTTTCTTCATGCACTTTACACCGATATGACCTAAACGGCAGTGCCACAAATAAGTTGCACTATCATTATCAACTCTGCATCTTTTGGCTTCAACATTATGAATATGTGTATCACTACTATCGAGATTCATCAAAAATAGACCACTCTTCAAGGGTGCATGACCATAAAAGATATATTACTCATATAAATAGAACAACCATTATTCTCTGATTTAAATGAATAACCGTCTCACATCAAACAAGATCCAGATATAATGTTCATGCTCAATGCTGGCACCAAATAACAATTATTTAGGTCTAATACTAATCCCGAAGGTAGATGTAGAGGTAGCGTGTCGACGGCGATCACATCGACTTTGGAACCGTTTCCCACGCGCATCGTCACCTCGTCCTTGGCCAGTGTTCGCTTAATCCGTAGTCCCTGTTTCGAGTTGCAAATATTAACAACAGAACCAGTATCAAATACACAGGTGCTACTGCGAGCTCTGGTAAGGTACACATCAATAACATGTATATCACATATACCTTTGTTCACCTTGCCATCCTTCTTATCCGCCAAATATTTGCGGCAGTTCTGCTTCCAGTGACCAGTATGCTTGCAGTAGAAGCACTCAGTCTCAGGCTTAGCTCCAGACTTGGGTTTCTTCTCTTGAGCAGCAACTTTCTTGTTGTTCTTCTTGAAGTTCCCCTTCTTCTTCCCTTTGCCATTTTTCTTGAAACTGGTGGTTATATTTACCATCAACACTTGATGTTCCTTCTTGATCTCTACCTCCGCAGCCTTTAGCATTGCGAAGAGCTCGGGAATCGTCTTATCCATCCCTTGCATGTTATAGTTCATCATGAAGCTTTTGTAGCTTGGTGGCAGTGATTGAAGAATTCTTTCAATGACGCTATCATCCGGAAGATTAACTCCCAGTTGAATCAAGTGATTGAAGTACCCAGACATCTTGAGTATATGCTCACTGACAGAACTATTCTCCTCCATCTTGCAGCTATAGAACTTATTGGAGACTTCATATCTCTCAATCCGAGCATTCTTTTGAAATATTAACTTAAATTCCTGGAACATCTCATATGCTCCATGACGTTCAAAACGTCGTTGAAGTCCCGGTTCTAAGCCATAAAGCATGGCACACTGAACTATCGAGTAGTCATCAACACGTGACTGCCAAGCATTCACAATGTCTGATGTTGCTAGCGCAGGTGGTACACCTAGCGGTGCTTCCAGGACGTAAATTTCCTGTGCAACAATGAGGATAATCCTCAAGTTACGGACCTAGTCCGCGTAATTGCTACCATCATCTTTCAACTTTGCTTTCTCAAGGAACGCATTAAAATTCAACGGAACAACATCACGGGCCATCTATCTACAATTAACATAGACAAGCAAGATACTATCAGGTAATAAGTTCATGATAAATTTAAGTTCAATTAGTCATATTACTTAAGTACTCCCACTTAGATAGACATCCCTCTAATCCTCTAAGTGATCACGTCATCCATATCAACTAAACCATAACCGATCATCACGTGAAATGGAGTAGCTTTTAATGGTGAACATCACTATGTTGATCATATCTACTATATGATTCACGCTCGACCTTTCGGTCTTAGTGTTCCAGGCCATATCTACATATGCTAGGCTCGTCAAGTTTAACCTGAGTATTCTGCGTGTGCAAAACTGGCTTGCACCCGTTGTAGATGGACATAGAGCTTATCACACGCGATCATCATGTGGTGTCTGGGCACGACGAACTTTGGCAACGGTGCATACTCAGGGAGAACACTTTTATCTTGAAATTTAGTGAGAGATCATCTTATAATGCTACCATCAATCAAAGCAAGATAAGATGCATAAAAGATAAACATCACATGCAATCTATATAAGTGATATGGTATGGTCATCATCATCTTGTGCTTGTGATCTCCATCTTCGAAGCAGCGTCATGATCACCATCCTCACCGGTGCGACACCTTGATCTCCATCGTAGCATCGTTGTCATCTCGCCAATCTTATGCTTTTACGACTATCGCTACCGCTTAGTGATAAAGTAAAGCATTACAGGGCGATTGCATTGCATTCAATGAAGCGACAATCATATGGCTCCTGCCAGTTGCCGATAACTCGGTTACAAAACATGATCATCTCATACAGTAAAAATATAGCATCAGGCCTTGACCATATCACATCACAACATGCCCTGCAAAAACAAGTTAGACGTCCTCTACTTTGTTGTTGCAAGTTTTACGTGGCTGCTATGGGCTGAGCAAGAACCGTTCTTACCTACGCATCAAAAACCACAACGATAGTCTGTTAAGTTAGTGCAGTTTTAACCTTCTCAAGGACCGGGCGTAGCCACACTCGGTTTAACTGAAGTTGGAGAAACTGACACCCGCCAGCCATCTGTGTGCAAAGCACGTCGGTAGAACCAGTCTCGCGTAAGCGGACGCGTAATGTCGGTCCGAGCCACTTCATCCAACAATACCGCCGAACCAAAGTATGACATGCTGGTAAGCAGCATGACTTGTATCGCCCACAACTCACTTGTGTTCTACGTGCATATGACATCTACGCATAAAACCTGGCTCGGATGCCACTGTTGGGGAATGTAGTAATTTCAAAAAAATTCCTACGCACACGCAGGATCATGGTGATGCATAGCAACGAGAGGGGAGAGTGTTGTCTACGTACCCTCGTAGACCGTTCGCGGAAGCGTTATATCAACGCGGTTGATGTAGTCGAACGTCTTCACAATCCAACCGATACAAGTACCGAAAGCACGGCACCTCCAAGTTCTGCACACGTTCGGGCGAAGTAGTAGATGAGTTCCGGCAGCACGACGGTGTGGTGACGGTGTTGGTGAAGAACAATCTCCGCAGGGCTTTGCCTAAGCACTACGAAAAATATGACGGAGGACAAACTAGAGGGGACGGGGTTGCCGGCACATGGCTTGGTGTTTCTTGATGTGTCTTGGGTGCTAGCCCTACCCCTCTATTTATATGTTGAGCCTTGGGGTCGAAACTTGGAGTAAAAGCCTCCACAAGGTCGGTTTCACCCGAAAGGCAAGAGTCCTTCTCGGACTCCAGGGCCAGACGCCAGGGTTCCCGATGTCTGGACCCAGACGCCAGGGACCCTGGCGTCTAGCCCCTGGACTCCGCAAAACTTCCTTTTGCGCTTTCCAAAAACCTTGTGGGCATTCCCCTTTGGCCCAAATAAAGTGTTCTCGTACCCAAACATTTCGGGAAACATCCGAAACCCCTTCCGGTGAATTCCGGAACCCTTCCGGTGACTAAACACTATTATCCCATATATCAAACTTTATCTCCGTCCATTCCGGAGTTCCACGTCATGTCCGTGATCCCATCTCGGACTCCGAACAACATTCGGTCACCAACATACATAACTCATATAGTACTATATCGTCAACGAACGTTAAGCATGTGGACCCTACGGGTTCGAGAACTATGTCAACATGACTGAGACACCTCTCTGGTCAATAACCAATAGCGGGACCTGGATGCCCATATTGGCTCCAACATATTCTACGAAGATCTTTATCGGTCAGACCGCATAACAACATACGTTGTTCCCTTTGTCATCGGTATGTTACTTGCCCGAGATTCGATAGTCGGTATCTCAATACCTAGTTCAATCTCGTTACCGGCAAGTCCCTTTACTCGTTCCATAATACATCATCTCGCAACTAACTCATTAGTTGCAATGCTTGCAAGGCTTATAGTGATGTGCATTACCGAGTGGGCCCAGAGATAACTCTCCGACAATCGGAGTGACAAATCCTAATCTCGAAATACGCCAACCCAACAAGTACCTTCGGAGACACCTGTAGAGCACCTTTATAATCACCCAGTTACGTTGTGACGTTTGGTGGCACACAAAGTGTTCCTCTGGTAAACGGGAGTTGCATAATCTCATAGTCATAGGAACATGTATAAGTCATGAAGAAAGCAATAGCAACAAACTAAACGATCATGTGCTAAGCTAACGGAATGGGTCAAGTCAATCACATCATTCTCCTAATGATGTGATCCCGTTAATCAAATGACAACTCATGTCTATGGTTAGGAAACTTAACCATGTTTGATCAACGAGCTAGTCAAGTAGAGGCATACTAGTGACACTCTGTTTGTCTATGTATTCACACAAGTATTATGTTTCCGGTTAATACAATTCTAGCATGAATAATAAACATTTATCATGATTTAATGAAATAAATAATAACTTTATTATTGCCTCTAGGGCATATTTCCTTCAGCGCTACCTACCACTTGTTATATCATGCCTTCCATATTGCCATGTCAAGCCTCTAATCCACCTTCCTAGCAACCGTTGTTTGGCTATGTTACCGCTTTTGCTCAGCCCCTCTTATAGCATTGTTAGTTGTAGGTGAAGCTGAAGTTTGTTCCTTGTTTGGAACATGGATATGTTGGGATATAACAATATCTCTTATTTTAATTAATGCACCTATATACTTGGTAAAGGGTGGAAGGCTCGGCCTTTTGCCTAGTGTTTTGTTCCACTATTGCCACCTTAGTTTCCGTCATACCGGTGTTATGTTCCTTGATTTTTGTGTTCCTTACACGGTTGGGGTTATGGGACCCCCTTGACAGTTCGCCTTGAATAAAACTCCTCCAGCAAGGCCCAACCTTGGTTTTACATTTGCCTACCTAAGCCTTTTCCCTTGGGTTCTGTAGACCCAAGGGTCATCTTTATTTTAACCCCCCCTCGGGCCAGTGCTTCTCTAAGTGTTGGTTCGAACTGAGTAGACTGCGGGGCCACCTTAGGGAAACTTGAGGGTTGGTTTTACTCGAAGGATGTCTCATCCGGTGTGCCCTGAGAACGAGATATGTGCAGCTCCTATCGGGATTTGTCGGCACAGTCGGGCGGTCTTGCTGGTCTTATTTTAGCATTGTCGAAATGTCTTGTAACCGGGATTCCGAGACTGATTGGATCTTTCCGGGAGAAGGAATATCCTTTGTTGATCATCAGAGCTTGTAATGGGCTAAGTTGGGACACCCCTACAGGGGATAAACTTTTGAGAGCCATGCCCGTGGTTATGTGGCAGATGGGAATTTGTTAATATCCGGTTGTAAGGAACTTGACACTTGACTTAATTAAAATGAATCAACTGCGTGTGTAGCCGTGATGGTCTTTTTTCGGCGGAGTCCAGGAAGTGAACACGGTTTGTGTTATGTTTGGACGTAAGTAATTTCAGGATCACTTCTTGATCACTTCTAGCTTAACGACCATTGCGTAGCTTCTCATCTTACTCTTATTTGTGTATGTTAGCCACCATATTTGCTTAGCACTTGCTGCAGCTCCACCTCTTTACCTTACCCTACCCATAAGCTTAAATAGTCTTGATCTCGTGGGTGTGAGATTGCTGAGTCCTCATGACTCACGGATACTTCCAAACAGTTGCAGGTGTCGATGATACCAGTGCAGGTGATGCTACCGAACTCAAGTGGGAGTTCGACGAGGACCTTGGTTGTTACTATGTGTCGTTTCCTGATGATCAGTAGTGGAGCCAAGTTGGGACGATCGGGGATCTAGCATTTGGGGTTTATCTTTCTTTTATACGGATTTGGCCGTAGTCGGTTTATGAGTGTATTCGGATGATATGTGAATTATTTATGTATTGTGTGATGTGGTGAGTGTAAGCCAACTCTATTTATCCTTGTCTTATTCATTACATGGGATGTTTGTGAACATGAACCTTCTTGCGACAAAACCACCATGCGATTATGCCTCTAAGTCGTGCCTCGACACGTGGAAGATATAGCCGCATCGTGGGCGTTACAGCCTCATACCAAAATTCACCTTCATTTGCCTAGCCAACTTTTCTCTGTGATTTTTCAAAGTTTCTGTCAAACTAGAAGCCATTGTGAAGGAAGTACTAGCAGGAGATCCCAAATGACTTGATATTTTGCACACTCATTCATGTGCTCATATTATCACCCTCCTCCAATTTTCAGCTCTATCCAATCATCTATGTGAGCACAACATCAAATCTTTCATTCTGTCAATATTTTCAGGTTGTGAAGAAAGTATATTTTATATTGCTTCATTAATTCTGAGAAATTACCAGATCATGCTCCTACCAATATCACTTCTCTCCATAAAATTTGGGGCCATTTTATCAAGCCATTTTCTCTCCAAAATTATTCAAAGTTTCTGGACAGAGAGGATAGCTGTGAAGGAAGTACCATTTTGGCATGTCCAATTGGTATTAAATTTTTACAGTATCTTCATATGTCCAAATAACCGTCCCATGCAAAATTTCAGCTCAAGTTGATACACCATGTGAGTACATCATCCAAATCCCTTTTGTGGACCAATTTTGCAGTTACAAAGCAAACCCTGCTGTTTTGTGATCCATTTCCCCTTAAAAAACCAGGATTATAGTCCTTGCTAAGATAAACACCTCAGACATCCACTTTGGCCCTTATCTCTTCCCTGTTGATCACTAGTGCGTAGCGAAGTTTGCTACAGAAAACTTTCATCAATGCCTCCCTTCGCTACAGAGGCTTTCCTCTCAATATTTCACTTTCCAAAACCCCACTGATGCAGAGACAACACCACAGACAAAGTTTTCCAGCCCAGTGTGTCCTCCCCGTGACATGGCGCATAGTGACCGCGTTGGCAACATGCCTGTGTACGCGCTCTGCAGGTCGGGGGCGCGTCCAACGCTCTGTCCAGCTCGACTCACTCCTCTCTTCGCCGTCTTCGCGCGCGTGAGCATGTCTAATAGCTTCCCCGTGCCATTGCCATCGCTCTGAACCCCTCTCCCCCTCCGGCAGCTTCCTCGTCAGCGCTTGCCGCCACGTGCCCACAGGCGAACAGTGGCCGACATGGCTTTTATTGCGGTCATCCCTTCTTCCCCGTGTCCCTGGCGTCGTCTACTGCTCCGTGACCCTCCTGAGCCCTCACCAGTCATCACCGTCCTCCCCGTGCAACTAAACGCCATCGCCGGAGCCGGCCCGTGCGTCCATGGCGGCATATGGCTCGGCCATCCCCTCCCCCACCTATTTAAGTGGCTCCCGAGGCCTCTCGACCGCACCAGCAGCTCCCTCTCACTCCCAGAAGCCACCCCGACTCCTTAGTCCATTGCCGGAGCCCCTTCTTCCTCCCCCATAGTCACCACGTCTGCTTCGGCCGCCACCTAAATTTCGGCGAACCGAAGCCTATCTCCCTCTTCTTTCTTTACCACTAGAACCAGAAGACCCAGGAGAACCTCGCAGGCTCTTCGCCCCGTCCCCGGAGCGGCCGTGGTCTCGGCCCCAACTCCGGCCGACGGCCTCTCCCGCGGCCACCGCGAGCCACCACGGCTGCAGCCGTCCCCGGCGCGGCTGCTGCGCTCAGTCGGGCGCGGACCGGTACCCCGATCCTGTTGATGGCCGGACCCCAGCTGGAGACGGCCTGAGCCTCCGGGGCAAGCGTCGGCGTGTGCTTGGCCTCATCTCTGCCTCCCCGTCGCGATGAAGAAGAAGGAGGAGCAGGAGGAGAGAGAGGACAAGGCAGGCCCCACCTGGCAGCGGCACAAGGCTTGTCCTCGCCCTGCCAGCGTGGATAAGTGGAGGCGTATTCAGCAGAATACGTCTCCCCTTCACGAAAGCGTACTCTAAATATCCTTTGGCTAGGTATGCGTTTTCAGTCTATGAAAGCGTACTTCACCGTAGTGCGCTTTCTGTTTTTCAGTCAGGGGCCTGTTTGTGATGATTTTAATTACAAATGGGTTCCTGGCAAAAAAACCTTTATAACTTTTCACTCACAACTCCGATTCAGGTGATTCCAAAGCCCACTTCTTCGTCTCGTCGAGCCCGTTCCGATGTGTCCTTTTTCATCATGTGATAACATTCTGAAAATGACCATTTTTCCCTTGCCCTTATTTAGCCCCCTTTGAGAGAGAACATTTTCCGGCGATTCTTTCCGCGAGCTTCTCGCTCTTCCTCCCGGTGAATCCATCCACCCCAGGCAAGCCACACCATCCATTTGCATGATTGCAATGCAGTGACATGGTTTAATTAATTAAACTTATTTAAAATATTGCATTAGCTACATATGACTCGTTCATGGCATTTCTCAGAGTGATATTTTGATCTAGCTATTGCCATGATGTTGCTTGGAGTTCTAGGACTAATATTTTGCAGCTTATGAGGATGACATGTGCCATTGGATTATTAGTGGCTTATATTATTTTCATGATGGTATTGGATACTATGCTTTGGAGTATTATTTTGGATATGATGTTATCATGTGGATCTTAGGTTAATATTTTGATCTTGCTATTGGATTAGTAGTATCATGTTTTTTTGGATTCATTATGATCTTAGTTTATACGCTACCCTCGGAGTATTAGGTTATGACTATATTATTCTCTGGATTATGTGTTGGATATTGTTATGACTTGGATTACAGGTGGATATATGATATCGGAGTATCAGTTATACTTTGGGGATAAATTTCGTCATTTCGTTGGTCAGGTGCCATTGAATCGGGCTTTTCCAGTGCAACCACATTTTCCATTCTGGGAAGGCCCTAATGCGGTCTATTGTTGTGCCCCTCGCCGGTGCCTCCAACTAGGGAAGGTTATACGCGTGCGCTACCCTGATCGGGTAGGTCGGTATAAGCCTTGTGTGCCCGAGTTGTTTGCGCGCTTTTGTTCCCGTTTGGGACCATTTTTGTTTTGCCACGACGATGGCCGTTGGGTGTCACAAGGTGACATCGGGGCCACCCAGGACTGATCCCAATGGGGAGTTGGTCGGAGTCGCTGGGAGAGTGTCATGGTAGTAGACTGGTTTTGTCGGAACGTCGTTGGTCCACCCGAATGGGAGCACGAGGCCATGGGTTCTGTGATGTGGGTACAGTGTGCTAACCTCTGCAGAGTGTGTGTTTAATATGTCGATAGCCACGTCCTCGGTCATGGGCACACGTTCGTACTAGGTCACACCGTTCGATCAACACTCACATGACGGAATGACTTATAGGTGATTTATATGTTGATTCTATGAGCAGTAACAGTTTGGCAGGATGTTGGTGATGATTTTGGGATGATCTCAAGGATGATCATTCAGTTGTGATGTGGTCACGCGGTGATCACGTGAAGGTATTAATCACGAGGCGATCGAGTTGATTTATTGCTTGGCCGGGTAGCCAAGAGTGAGATGGTTCTTGAGACCAGAGATGGTGGTTCATCAGTATTCGAGTAGTATCATATCATGCTTAGTAGTTGCTTTCTTATCATAGTAGTTGTTAATAACTTAACCTATTAATGCTATGTTGTTGTCTTGCCTTGATGCTTTCGGTGTTTGAGAGCTTACAAGTACATTCAATGTACTGACCTGGCATGTCATGCCAGATTGCAGGTGATGCCATGATCGATTGTTTGTCGAGGTTACCATGCGTGTGAGCTAGATCCTGTCCCAGCCAGAGTCCCTGCGGAGTGGAGTGCACCACCTTCGTCGTTGTTCCGCTGCTACGAGTTGTTCTGTTGTTACCATAGAGCTACCTCAGCAGGCGTAGTGTCGTTGCGCTGATGTGATATTTTGTAACATCAGACCTTGGTATCCCTTATTCATTGTAATAAGAGCTGATTTTTTCTATGTTGAGCAGTGTCGTATTCCAAAAGACTTGATCTATGGGCTGGAATATGGGGTGTTCCGTTTTCTTTGAGCCGGGGTGCCACACATATCCAACTAATACGTGAGACCTATATGGGGACGCTCGGACGTGTTCGCCACGTCGAGCTGATCACAAGGACCCACGTGAAAACCCATCAGTCCATAGGGTGCCTCCTCCATTTTTCGGTTAGGGCATTCATGTTGTCGTGTGGCGGTGCACCGGGACCAAGTTCGGCTATTTAAGCTGGATGATGGCATCCCAACCCTAGCTTGTCCTATTTCTTCCTTCTCCCTCCCGTTCGTGTCGCCACCTTCCAAAAATCGGTCACCATCAACCACTAGCCATGGCCTAACAGAGGATAACCACTTACACCATGCTCAGTTCAGAGTGGCGGCTGCAGCTGCTGGAGGAGATCTGGGCCAGGCACGCAGCTCAGTTTGCAGTCGACCTGCCTCTGTATTTGCTAGAGCCGGAGGAGGAGGAAAAGCAGGAGTACACGGCCATGGAGGACACGGAGCTGGAGGATAAGGAAGGGGTAGAGGGCGAGGCTAATCCGATGCTTCGTCATGGCCTACACACTAGAGGAGTTCGAGGTGGCCCAAGTAGAGAAGGCAGCGGAGTAGTAGGTGTTGGGAATCGTTGCATGGAAACCAAAAAATTCTATACACACGCAATGATCTATCCATGGAGATGCATAGCAACGAGGGGGAGAGTGTGTCTACATACCCTCATAGACCGTAAGGGGAAGCGTGTCTCAATGCGATTGATGTAGTCGATCTTCTTTGCGGTTCAACCGATCAAGTACCGAACACACGGCACCTCCGCGTTCTGCACACGTTCTGCTCGGTGACGTCCCTCGCGTTCTTGATCCAGCAAGACATCGAGGTAGTAGATGAATTCCGTCAGCATGAAGGCATGGTGACGGTGATGGTGAAGTGATCCTCGCAAGGATTCGCCTAAGCACTACGAAAATATGTCCGAGGGTGTAAACGATGGAGGGGGTGCCGCACACGGCTAGGCAATTGTCTGGTCTGATAGGGGTGCCCCCACATATATATAGGTGGGAGGGAGAGGGGAGAGGCCAGGAGGCGCCCCAAGTAGTACCGAATCCTACTTGGGTTCCCCCTTGGTCGGCTGCCCCCCTTCCTTATTTACCGAAGGGGGAAGGAAAGAGGAGGGAGGAGGGAAGGAAGGGGGGGCCGAATCCCCCCTTTCCTTCTCCCTTCCCCTCTTTCCTTCTCCTATGGTTTGTCCCATATGGGGGGCGCACCAGCCCCTAGTGGCTGGTGCGTTTCCCCTCTTGTCCCATCAGGCCCATATCCTTTGTCGGGGGTGCCCGGAACCCCTTCCGGTGACCCGATAAGTACCCGGTACCCCCGAAACACTTCCTGTGTGCGAATACCATCTTCCTATATATGAATCTTTACCTCTCGTCCATTTCGAGACTCCTCATCATGTCTGTGATCTCATCTAGGACTTCGAACAACATTCGATCACCAAATCACATAACTCATATAATACATATCGTCATCGAACGTTAAGTGTGCGGACCCTACAGGTTCGAGAACTACGTAGACATGACCGAGACACCTCTCCGATCAATAACTAATAGCGGAGCCTAGATTCCCACATTTGCTCCTACATAATCTATGAAGATAATTATCGGTCAAACCGTTATGACAGCATACGTTATTCCCTTTGTTTATCGGTATGTTACTTGCCCGAGATTCGATCATCGGTATCTTCATACCTAGTTCAATATCGTTACTGGCAAGTATCTTTACTCGTTCCATAATACATCACCTCATGACTAAACTCATTAGTCATTTTCTTGCTAGCTTATGATGTGGATTACCGAGAGGGCCCAGAGATACTTCTCCGATACTCAGAGTGACAAATCCTAATCTCGATCTATGCCAACTCAACAAACACCTTCGGAGATACTTGTAGAGCATCTTTATAATCACCTAGTTATGTTGTGACGTTTGATAGCACACAAGGCATTCCTCCGGTATCCAGGAGTTGCATAATCTCATAGTCGAAGGAATGTGTGTTTGACACGAAGAAAGCAATAGCAATAGAACTGAACGATCATAATGCTAAGGTAACAGATGGGTCTTGTCCATCACACCATTCTCCTAATGATGTGATCCTGCTATCAAATGGCCACTCATGTCCATGGTTAGGAAATCTTAACCATCTTTGATCAACCAGCTAGTGAATTAGAGGCTCACTAGGGACACGGTATTTGTTTATATATTCGCACATGTATTTAGGTTTCCGATCAATACAATTCTAGCATCAATAAGAAACCTTTATCATGAATAAGAAAATATAAAATAACAACTTTATTATTGCCTCTAGGGCATATTTCCTTCAGTCTCCCACTTGCACAATAGTCAATAATCTAGATTACATTGTAATGAATCTAACACCCATGGAGTCTTGGTATTGATCACGTTTTGCTCATGGAAGAGGCTTAGTCAACGGGTCTGCTACATTCAGATCCGTATGTATTTTGCAAATTTCTATGTCTCCCTCCTTGACTTGATCACGGATGGAGTTGAAGTGTCTCTTGATGTGTTTGGTTCTTTTGTGAAAACTGGATTCCTTCGCCAAGGCAATCGCTCCAGTATTGTCACAAAAGATTTTCATTGGACCAGATGCACTAGGTATTACACCTAGATCGGATATGAACTCCTTCATCTAGACTCCTTCATTTGCTGCTTCCAAAGCAACTATGTACTCCGCTTCACACGTAGATCCCGCCACGACGCTTTGCTTGGAACTGCACCAACTGACAACTCCACCATTCAATATAAATACGTATCCGGTTTGTGACTTAGAGTCATCTGGATCAGTGTCAAAGCTAGCATCGACGTAACCATTTACGACGAGCTCTTTGTCACCTCCATAAACGTGAAACATATCCTTGGTCCTTTCCAGGTACTTCAGGATGTTCTTGACCGCCGTCCAGTGATCCACTCCTAGATTACTTTGGTACCTCCCTGCCAGACTTATAGCAAGGCACACATCAGGTCTGGTACACAGCACAACATACATGATAGAACCTATGGCTGAGGCATGGGAATGACTTTCATTTTCTCTCTATCTTCTGAAGTGGTCGGGCTTTGAGTCTGACTCAATTTCACACCTTGCAATATAGGAAAGAACCCTTTCTTTGACCGATCCATTTTGAACTTCTTCAAAACTTTGTCAAGGTATGTGCTTTGTGAAAGTCCTATTAAGAGTCTTGATCTATCTCTATCGATCTTGATGCCCAATATATAAGCAGCTTCACCGAGGTCTTTCATTGAAAACCTCTTATTCAATTATCCATTTATGCATGCTATCCAGAAATTCCATATAATTTCCAATCAACAATATGTCATCCACATATAATATTAGAAATGCTACAAAGCTCCCACTCACTTTCTTGTAAATACAGGCTTCTCAGAAAGTCTGTATAAAACCATATGTTTTTATCACCTCATCAAAGCATATATTTCCACTCCGAGATGCTTGAACCAGTCCATAGATGGATCGCTAGAGCTTGCACACTTTGTTAGCACCTTTAGGATCGACAAAACCTTCTGGTTGCATCATATACACCTCTTCTTTAAGAATTACATTAAGGAATGCAGTTTTGACGTCCATTTGCCAGATTTCATAATCATAAAATGCGGCAATTGCTAACATGAACTTGTGAAAACCTTTCGCGACAAGTCAAGCTTTGCAGACAGTAACATTACAATCAGCGTCAGTCTTCTTCTTGAAGATCCATTTATTCTCTATGGCTCGCCGATCATCGGGCAAGTCCACCAAAGTCCACACTTTGTTCTCATACATGGATCCTATCTCATATTTCATGGCCTCAAGCCATTTATCGGAATCTGGGCTCATCATAGCTTCTTCATAGTTCGTAGGTTCTCCATGGTCTAGTAACATGACTTCCAAAATAGGATTACCGTACCACTCTGGTGTGGAACGTGCTGTGTTCGACCTACGAGGTCTAGTAGTAACGTGACCTGAAGTTTCATGATCATCATCATTAGCTTCCTCACTAGTTGGTGTAGGCATCACGAGAACGGATTTCTCTAATATGCTACTTTCCAATTCAAGAGAATGTAAAATTACCTCATCAAGTTCTTTCCTCCCACTTACTTCTTTCGAGAGAAACTCCTTCTCTAGAAAGGTTCCATTCTTGGCAATAAAGATCTTACCTTCGGATTTGTGGTAGAAGGTGTACCCAATTGTTTCCTTAGGGTATCCTATGAATACACACTTCTCCGAATTGGGTTCGAGCTTATCAGGCTGAAGCCTTTTGACATAAGTGCCACAACCCCAAACTTTAAGAAACGACAACTTAGGTTTCTTGCCAAACCACAGTTCATACGGTGTCGTCTCAATGGATTTAGACGGTGCCCTATTTAACATGAATGCAGTTGTCTGTAATGCATAACCCCAAAATGATAGTGGTAAATCGGCAAGAGACATCATAGATCGCACCATATCTAATAAAGTACGGTTACGACGTTCGGACACACCATTATGTTGTGGTGTTCCAGGTGGCATGAGTTGTGAAACTATTCCACATTGTTTTAAATGAAGGCAAAACTCGTAACTCAAAATATGCCTTCACGATCAGATCGTAGAAACTTTATTTTCTTGTTACGATGATTCTCCACTTAACTCTGAAATTCTTTGAACTTTTCAAATGTTTCAGACTTGTGTTTCACTAAGTAGATATACCCATATCACCTCAAATCATCTGTGAAGGTCAGAAAATAACGATACCCGCCACGTGCCTCAACACTCATCGGACTGCATACATCGGTATGTCTTATTTCCAGTAAGTCATTGGCTCGCTCCATTGTTCCGGAGAATGGAGTTTTAGTCATCTTGCCCATTAGGCATGGTTCGCAAGTATCGAATGATTCATAATCAAGTGATTCCAAAAGTCCATCTGCGTGGAGTTTCTTCATGCGCTTTACACCAATATGACCTAAAAGGCGGTGCCACAAATATGTTGCACTTTTGGCATCAATATTATGTTGGGGAACGTAGTAATTTCAAAAAAAATCCTACGCACACGCAAGATCATGGTGATGCATAGCAACAAGAGGTGAGAGTGTTGTCTACGTACCCTCATAGACCGACAACGGAAGTGTTGACACAACGTAGAGGAAGTAGTCGTACGTCTTCCTGATCCGACCGACCCAAGTACCGAACGTACGGCACCTCCGAGTTCTGCACACGTTAAACTCGGTGACGCCCCTCGAGCTCCGATCCAGCCGAGTGTTGAGGGAGAGTTTCGTCAGCACGACGACGTGATGACAGTGATGATGTTCTACCGATGCAGGGCTTCGCCTAAGCACCGCTATGATATGACCAAGGTGGAATATGGTGGAAGGGGGCACCGCACGCGGCTAAGGAACGATCACGAAGATCAACTTGTGTGTCATGGGGTGCCCCCTTGCCCCCGTATATAAAGGAGGGAGGGGGGAGGTGCGGCCGGCCCCTAGGGGTGCGCCTGGAGGAGTCCTACTCCCACCGGGAGTAGGACTCCTCCCTCTTGCCTTGTTGGACAAGGAAAGGGGAAGGGGGAAAGAGGAAAGGGGGCGCGACCCCCCTTCCTTGTCCTATTCGGACTAGGGGGGAGGGGGCGCGCGGCCTGCCCTGGCCGGCCCTCCTCTTCTCCCTTAGAGCCCATGTAGGCCCATTAACACCCCCCCGGGGGGGGGGGTCCGGTAACCCCCCGGTACTCCGGTAAAATCCCGATTTCACCCAGAACGATTCCGATATCCAAATATAGGCTTCCAATATATCAATCTTTATGTATCGATCATTTAGAGACTCCTCGTCATGTCCGTGATCACATCCGGGACTCTGAACAACCTTTGGTACATCAAAACACAAAAACTCTAATTACGATCGTCACTGAACTTTAAGCGTGCAGACCCTACGGGTTCGAGAACTATGTAGACATGACCGAGACACATCTCCGGTCAATAACCAATAGCGGAACCTGGATGCTCATATTGGCTCCTACATATTCTACGAAGATCTTTATCGGTCATACTGCATAACAACATACGTTGTTCCCTTTGTCATCGGTATGTTACTTGCCCAAGATTCGATCGTCGATATCTCAATACCTAGTTCAATCTCGTTACCAGCAAGTCTCTTTACTCGTTCCATAATACATCATCCCGCAACTAACTCATTAGTTGCAATGCTTGCAAGGCTTAAGTGATGTGTATTACCGAGAGGGCCCAGAGATACCTCTCTGACAATCGAAGTGATAAATCCTAATCTCGACACCTGTTGAGCACCTTTATAATCACCCAGTTACGTTGTGATGTTTGGTAGCACACAAAGTGTTCCTTCGGTAAACGAGAGTTGCATAATCTCATAGTCATAGGAACATGTATAAGTCATGAACAAAGCAATAGCAACATACTAAACGATCGTGTGCTAAGCTAACGGAATGGGTCATGTCAACCACATCATTCTCCGAATGATGTTATCCCGTTAATCAAATGACAATTCATGTCTATGGTTAGGAAACTTAACCATCTTTGATCAACGAGCTAGTCAAGTAGAGGCATACTAGTGACACTCTGTTTGTCTATGTATTCACACAAGTATTATGTTTCAGGTTAATACAATTCTAGCATGAATAATAAACATTTATCATGATATAAGGAAATAAATAATGACTTTGTTATTGCCTCGAGGGCATATTTCCTTCAGTCTCCCACTTGCACTAGAGTCAATAATCTAGATTACATAGTAATGATTCGAACACCCGTGGAGTCTTGGTGCTGATCATGTTTTGCTCGTGGAAGAGGCTTAGTCAATGGGTTTGCAACATTCAGATCCGTATGTATCTTGCAAATTCCTATGTCTCCCACCTGGACTAGATCCCGGATGGAATTGAAGCGTCTCTTGATTTGCTTGGTTCTCTTGTGAAATCTGGATTCCTTCGCCAAGGCAATTGCACCAGTATTGTCACAAAAAAATTTCATTGGACCCGATGCACTAGGTATGACACCTAGATCGGATATGAACTCCTTCATCCAGACTCCTTCATTCGCTGCTTCTGAAGCAGCTATGTACTCTGCTTCACATGTAGATCCCGCCATGACGATTTGTTTAGAACTGCACCAACTGACAGCTCCACCGTTCAATGTAAACACGTATCCCGTTTTCGATTTAGAATTGTCCGGATCAGTGTCAAAGCTTGCATCGACGTAACCATTTATGACTAGCTCTTTGTCACCTCCGTAAACGAGAAACATATCCTTAGTCCTTTTCAGGTATTTCAGGATGTTCTTGACCGCTGTCCAGTGATCCACTCCTGGATTGCTTTGGTACCTCCCTACTAGACTTATAGCAAGGCACACATCAGGTCTGGTACAAAGCATTGCATACATGATAGAGCCTATGGCTGAAGCATAGGGAACATCTTTCATCTTCTCTCTATCTTCTGGAGTGGTCGGGCATTGAGTCTTACTCAACTTCACACCTTGTGACACAGGCAAGAACCCTTTCTTTGCTTGATCCATTTTGAACTTCTTCGAAACTTTGTCAAGGTATGTGCTTTGTGAAAGTCCAATTAAGCATCTTGATTTTCTCTATAGATCTTGATGCCCAATATGTAAGCAGCTTCACCGAGGTCTTTCATTGAAAAACTCTTATTCAAGTATCCCTTTATGCTATTGAGAAATTTTATATCATTTCCAATCAACAATATGTCATCCACATATAATATCAGAAATGCTACAGAGCTCCCACTCACTTTCTTGTAAATACAGACTTCTCCAAAAGTCTGTATAAAACCAAATGCTTTGATCACACTATCAAAGCGTTTATTCCAACTCTGAGAGGCTTGCACCAGTCCATAAATGGATCGCTAGAGCTTGCATACTTTGTTAGCTCCCTTTGGATCGACAAAACCTTCTAGTTGCATCATATACAACTCTTAATCCAGAAATCCATTCAGGAATGCAATTTTTACATCCATTTGCCAAATTTCATAATCATAAAATGCGGCAATTGCTAACATGATTTGGACAGACTTAAGCATCGCTACGGGTGAGAAGGTCTCATCGTAGTCAATCCCTTGAACTTGTCGAAAACCTTTTGCAACAAGTCGAGCTTTATAAACAGTAACATTACCGTCAGCGTCAGTCTTCTTCTTGAAGATCCATTTATTCTCAATGGCTTGCCGATCAACGGGCAAGTCAACGAAAGTCCACACTTTGTTCTCATACATGGATCCCATCTTAGATTTCATGGCTTCAAGCAATTTTGCAGAATCTGGGCTCACCATCGCTTCTTCAGAGTTCGTAGGTTCATCATGGTCTAGTAACATGACTTCCAAAATAGGATTACCGTACCAATCTGGTGCGGATCTTACTCTGGTTGATCTACGAGGTTCAGCAATAACTTGATCTGAAGTTTCATGATCATCATCATTAACTTCCTCACTAATTGGTGTAGGCGTCACAGGAACCAGTTTCTGTGATGAACTACTTTCCAATAAGGGAGCTGGTACAATTACCTCATCAAGTTCTATTTTCCTCCCACTCACTTTTTTCAAGAGAAACTCCTTCTCTAGAAAGGATCCATTCTTAGCAACGAATGTCTTGCTTTCGGATCTGTGATAGAAGGTGTACCCAATAGTCTCCTTTGGGTATCCTATGAAGACACATTTCTCCGATTTGGGTTCGAGCTTATCAGGTTGAAGCTTTTTCACATAAGCATCAGAGCCCCAAACTTTCAGAAATGACAACTTTGGTTTCTTGCCAAACCATAGTTCATAAGGCGTCGTCTCAATGGATTTCGATGGTGCCCTATTTAACATGAATGCAGCCGTCTCTAAAGCATAACCCCAAAACGATAGTGGTAAATCAGTAAGAGACATCATAGATCGCACCATATCTAATAAAGTTCGATTACGACGTTTGGACACACCATTACACTGTGGTGTTCTAGGTGGCGTGAGTTGAGAAACTATTCCGCATTGTTTCAAATGTAGACCAAACTTGTAACTCAAATATTCTCCTCCACGATTCGATCGTAGAAACTTTAGTTTTTCTTGTTACGATGATTTTCAACTTCACTCAGAAATTCTTTGAACTTTTCAAATGTTTCAGACTTATGCTTCATTAAGTAGATATACCCATATCTGCTTAAATCATCTGTGAAGGTGAGAAAATAACGATATCTGCCACGAGCCTCAACATTCATCGGACCACATACATCTGTATGTATGATTTCCAACAAGTCTGTTGCTCTCTCCATAGTACCGGAGAACGGCGTTTGAGTCATCTTGCCCATGAGGCACGGTTCGGAAGTACCAAGTGATTCATAATCAAGTGATTCCAAAAGTCCATCAGTATGGAGTTTCTTCATGCGCTTTACACCGATATGACCTAAACGGCAGTGCCACAAATAAGTTGCACTATCATTATCAACTCTGCATCTTTTGGCTTCAACATTATGAATATGTGTATCACTACTATCGAGATTCATCAAAAATAGACCACTCTTCAAGGGTGCATGACCATAAAAGATATTACTCATATAAATAGAACAACCATTATTCTCTGATTTAAATGAATAACAATCTCACATCAAACAAGATCTAGATATAATGTTCATGCTCAACGCTGGCACTAAATAACAATTATTTAGGTCTAATACTAATCCTGAAGGTAGATGTAGAGGTAGCGTGCCGACTATGATCACATTGACTTTGGAACCATTTCCCACGCGCATCGTCACCTCGTCCTTCGCCAGTGTTTGCTTAATCCGTAGTCCCTGTTTCGAGTTGCAAATAATAGAAACAGAACCAATATCAAATACCCAGGTGCTACTGCGAGCTCTAGTAAGGTACACATCAATAACATGTATATCACATATACCTTTGTTCACCTTGCCATCCTTCTTATCCGCCAAACACTTGTGGCAGTTCCGCTTCTAGCGTCCAGTCTGATTGTAGTAGAAGCACTCAGTTTCAGGCTTAGGTCCAGATTTGGGTTTCTTCTCCTGAGCAGCAATTTGTTTGCTGTTCTTCTTGAAGTTCCCCTTCTTCTTCTTCCCTTTGCCCTTTTTCTTGAAACTGGTGGTCTTGTTGACCATCAACACTTGATGCTCCTTCTTGATTTCTACCTCCGCAGCTTTTAGCATTGCGAAGAGCTCGGAAATCATCTTATCCATCCCTTGCATGTTATAGTTCATCACGAAGCTCTTATAGCTTGGTGGCAGTGATTGAAGAACTCTGTCAATGACACTATCAACAGGAAGATTAACTCCCAGTGGAGTCAAGTGATTATGATACCCAGACATTTTAAGTATATGTTCACTGACAGAACTATTCTCCTCCATCTTGCAGCTATAGAACTTATTGGAGACTTCATATCTCTCAATCCGGGCATTTGCTTGAAATATTAACTTCAACTCCTGGAACATCTCATACGCTCCATGACGTTCAAAACGTCGTTGAAGTCCCGATTCTAAGCCGTAAATCATGGCACACTGAACTATCGAGTAGTCATCAGCTTTGCTCTGCCAGACGTTCATAACATCTGGCGTTACTCCAGCTGCAGGCCTAGCACCCAGCGGTGCTTCCAGGACGTAATTCTTCTGTGCAGCAATGAGGATAATCCTCAAGTTACCGACCCAGTCCGTGTAATTGCTACCATCATCTTTCAACTTTGCTTTCTCAAGGAACGCATTAAAATTCAACGGAACAACAACATGGGCCATCTATCTACAACCAAACATAGACAAGCAAGATACTATCAGGTACTAAGTTCATGATAAATTTAAGTTCAATTAATCATATATCTTAAGAACTCCCACTTAGAAAGACATCCCTCTAATCTTCTAAGTGATCACGTGATCCAAGTCAACTAAACCATAACCGATCATCACGTGAAATGGAGTAGCTTTCAATGGTGAACATCAATATTTTGATCATATCTACTATATGATTCACGCTCGACCTTTCGGTCTCAGTGTTCCAAGGCAATATCTGCATATGCTAGGCTCGTCAAGTTTAACCTGAGTATTCTGTGTGTGCAAAACTATCTTGCACCCGTTTTAGATGGACGTAGAGCTTATCACACCCGATCATCATGTGGTGTCTGGGCACGACGAACTTTGGCAACGGTGCATACTTAGGGAGAACACTTTTATCTTGAAATTTAGTGAGAGATCATCTTATAATGCTACCGTCAATCAAAGCAAGATAAGATGCATAAAAGATAAACATCACATGCAATCAATATAAGTGATATGATATGGCCATCATCATCTTGTACTTGTGATCTCCATCTCCGAAGTACCGTCATGATCACCATCATCACCAGCGCGACACCTTGATCTCCATCGTAGCATCGTTGTCGTCTCGCCAATCTTATGCTTCCATGACTATCGCTACCGCTTAGTGATAAAGTAAAGCATTACAGCGCGATTGCATTGCATACAATAAAGCGACAACCATATGGCTCCTGCCAGTTGCCGATAACTCGGTTACAAAACATGATCATCTCATACAATAAAATTTAGCATCATGTCTTGACCATATCACATCACAATATGCCCTGCAAAAACAAGTTAGACGTCCTCTACTTTGTTGTTGCAAGTTTTATGTGGCTGCTACGGGCTTAGCAAGAACCGTTCTTACCTACGCATCAAAACCACAACGATAGTTTGTCAAGTTGGTGCTGTTTTAACCTTCGCAAGGACCGGGCGTAGCCACACTCGATTCAACTAAAGTTGGAGAAACTGACACCCGCCAGCCACCTGTGTGCAAAGCACGTCGGTAGAACCAGTCTCGCGTAAGCGTACGCGTAATGTCGGTATGGGCCGCTTCATCCAACAATACCGCCGAACCAAAGTATGACATGCTGGTAAGCAGTATGACTTATATCGCCCACAACTCACTTGTGTTCTACTCGTGCATATAACATCAACGCATAAAACCTGGCTCGGATGCCACTGCTGGGGAACGTAGTAATTTCAAAAAAATTCCTACGCGCACGCAAGATCATGGTGATGCATAGCAACAAGAGGGGAGAGTGTTGTCTACGTCCCTCGTAGACCAGCAACGGAAGCGTTGACACAACATGGAGGAAGTAGTCGTACGTCTTCCCGATCTGACCGATCCAAGTACCGAACGTACGGCACCTCCGAGTTCTGCACACGCTCAACTCGGTGACGTCCCTCGAGCTCCGATCCAACCGAGTGTTGAGGGAAAGTTTCATCAGCACGACGGCGTGATGACGGTAGTGATGTTCTACCGACGCAGGGCTTCGCCTAAGCACCGCTACGATATGACCGAGATGGAATATGGTGGAAGGGGGCACCGCACACGGCTAAGGAACAATCACGAAGATCAACTTGTGTGTCATGGGGTGCCCCCTTTCCCCCGTATGTAAAGAAGGGAGGGGGGAGGTGCGGACGGCCCCTAGGGGTGCGCCTGGAGGAGTCCTACTCCCATCGGGAGTAGGACTCCCCCCTCTTGCCTTGTTGGAGAAGGAAAAGGGAAGGGGGAAAGAGGAAAGGGGGGCGCCCCCCTTCCTTGTCCTATTCGGACTAGGGGGGAGGGGGCGCGCGGCCTGCCCTGGCCGGCCCTCCTCTTCTCCCTTAGGGCCCATGTAGGCCCATTAACCACCGGGGGGGTTCCGGTAACCCCCCGTTACTCCGGTAAAATCCCGATTTCACCCGGAACGATTCCGATATCCAAATATAGGCTTCCAATATATCAATCTTTATGTCTCGACCATTTCGAGACTCCTAGTCATGTCCGTGATCACATCCGGGACTCCAAACAACCTTCGGTACATCAAAACACAAAAACCCTAATTACGATCGTCACCGAACTTTAAGCGTGCGGACCCTACGGGTTCGAGAACTATGTAGACATGACCGAGACACGTCTCTGGTCAATAACCAATAGCGGAACCTGGATTCTCATATTGGCTCCTACATATTCTACGAAGATCTTTATCGGTCAGACCACACAACAACATATGTTGTTCCCTTTGTCATCGGTTTGTTACTTGTCGGAGATTCAATCGTCGATATCTCAATACCTAGTTCAATCTCATTACCGGCAAGTCTCTTTACTCGTTCCGTAATACATCATCCTGCAACTAACTCATTAGTTGCAATGCTTGCAAGGCTTAAGTGATGTGTATTACCGAGAGGGCCCAGAGATACCTCTCCGACAATCGAAGTGACAAATCCTAATCTCGAAATACGCCAACCCAACATGTACCTTCGGAGACACCTGTAGAGCACCTTTATAATCACCCAGTTACGTTGTGACATTTGGTAGAACACAAAGTGTTCCTCCGGTAAACAGGAGTTGCATAATCTCATAGTCATAGGAACATGTATAAGTCATGAAGAAAGCAATAGCAACATACTAAACGATCGTGTGCTAAGCTAACGGAATGGGTCATGTCAATCACATCATTCTCCTAATGATGTGATCCCGTTAATCAAATGACAACTCATGTCTATGGTTAGGAAACATAACCATCTTTGATCAACGAGCTAGTCAAGTAGAGGCATACTAGTGATACTCTGTTTGTCTATGTATTCACACATGTATTATGTTTCCGGTTAATACAATTCTAGCATGAATAATAAACATTTATCATGATATAAGGAAATAAATAATAACTTTATTATTGCCTCTAGGGCATATTTCCTTCATATTATGAATATGTGTATCACCGCAATCGAGATTCAACAGAAATAGATCACTCTTCAAGGGTACATGACCTTAAGATATTACTCATATAAATAAAACAACCATTATTATATTATTTAAATGAAGAACCGTCTCGCACAAAACAAATTCCAGATATATTGTTCATGCTGAACGCTGGCACCAAATAACAATTATTCAGGTCTAAAACTAATCTCGAAGGTAAATGTAGAGGTAGTGTGCCGATGGCGATCACATTGACCTTTGAACCATTCCCGACGCGCATCATCACCTCGTCCTTAGCCAATCTTCGTTTAATCCGTAGCTCTTGTTTCGAGTTACAAATATGAGTAACCGAACCAGTATCAAATACCCAGGCGCTACTATGAGCATTAGGAAGGTACACATCAATAACATGTATATCAAATATACCTTTGTTCACTTTGCCATCCTTCTTATCCGCCGAATACTTGGGGCAGTTCCGCTTCTAGTGACTAGTCCCTTTGCAGTAGAAGCACTCGGTTTCAGGCTTGGGTCTAGCTTTGGGCTTCTTCCCGGGAGTGGCAACTTGCTTGCCATTCTTCTTGAAGTTCCCCTTCTTACCCTTGCCCTTTTTGTTCAAACTAGTGGTGTTGTTAACCATCAACACTTGATGCTCCTTCTTGATTTCTACCTTCGCAGCTTTGAGCATTGCGAAGATCTCGGGAATTGTCTTCTCCATCCCTTTCATATTATAGTTCATCATGAAGCCTTTGTAGCTTGGTGTCAGTGATTGAAGAACTCTGTCAATAACACTATCATCTGGAAGATTAACTCCTAGCTGAGTCAAGTGATTATGATACCCAGACATTTTGAGTATGTGTTTTTGACAGAACTGTTCTCCTCCATCTTGCAGCTATGGAACTTGTTGGAGACTTCATATCTCTCAACTTGGGCATTTTCTTGAAATATTAACTTCAACTCTTGGAACATCTCATATGCTCCATGATGTTCAAAACGTCTTTGAAGTCCCGATTCTAAGCCGTAAAGCATGGCACACTGAACTATCAAGTAGTCATCAGATCGAGCTTGCCAGACATTCAAAACATCAGCATCTGCTCCTGCAGCAGGCCTTTCACCTAGCAGTGCATCAAGGACATAATTCCTCTATGCAGCAATGAGGATAATCCTCAAGTTACAGACCTCGTCCGTGTAGTTGCTACCATCATCTTTCAGCATAGCTTTCTCTAGGAATGCATTAAAATTCAGGGGAATGGTAGCATGGGCCATTGATCTACAACATAGATATGCAAATACTATCAGGACTAAGTTCATGATAAATTAAGTTCAATTAATCAAATTACTTAAGAACTCCCACTTAGATAGACATCCCTCGAGTCATCTAAATGATACATGATCCAAATCAACTAATCCATGTCCGATCATCACGTGAGAGGAGTAGTCATCAATGGTAAACATCTCTATGTTGATCATATCTACTATATGATTCACGTTCGACCATTCGGTCTCCAGTGTTCCGAGGGCATGTCTGTACATGCTAGGCTCGTCAAGTTTAACCCAAGTATTCCGTATGTGCAAAATTGTCTTGCACCCGTTGTATGTGAACGTAGAGTCTATCACACCCGATCATCACATGGTGTCTCAACACGATGAACTGTAGCAACGGTGCATACTCGGGGAGAACACTTTTACCTTGAAATTTAGTTAAGGGATCATCTTATAATGATACCGCTATACTATGAAAAATGAGATGCATAAAAGATAAACATCACATGCAATCAAAATATGTGACATGATATGGCCATCATCATCTTGTGCTTTTGATGTCCATCTCCAAAGCATCGTCATGATCTCCATCATCACTGGCTCGACACCTTGATCTCCATCGTTGCGTCGTGGACGTCTCACCAAATATTGCTTCTACAACTATCGCTAACGCATAGTGATAAAGTAAAGCAATTACATGGCGTTTGCATTTCATACAATAAAGAGACAACCATAAGACTTTTGGCGGTTGCTGATAACTTCTACAAAACATGATCATCTCATACAATAACGTATATCACATCATGTCTTGACCATGTCACATCACAACATGTCCTGCAAAAACAAGTTAGACGTCCTCTACTTTGTTGTTGCAAGTTCTACGTGGTTGCTATGGGCTTCTAGCAAGAACCGTTCTTACCTACGCATCGAAGCACAATGGTGTTTCGTCAAGTTTGATGTTTTAACCTTCTTCGAGGACTGGCCATAGTCAAATTTGATTCAACTAAAGTAGGAGAAACAGACACCCGCCAGCCACCTTTATGCAAAACTAGTTTTTTTTGACTGAACACTGTGAGGCAACAGCCCCACAACCTTTATTAAAACTTGGCCAAAAAAGTACAAAGAAGTTCAAAGGTAAGACTAACTATGAGACAGGAGACCTACCTATACCTGTACAAATATACAAATATACAAATATACAAATATACAACAGCATGTGCCACATGATTAAGGCAAAGCATTAATCCAGTCCAGGAGAGATTGCTTGATCGAGGCCTTCATCCTATAAGAGTGCAGAGTAATGTCATGGATGAATTTGGCTTTCCATCTGCCAAAGGTTGGCCTAATATGCAAAACTAGTTGCATGTCTATCGGTGGAACCGGTCTCATGTGCATGGACATGTAAGGTTGGTCGGGGCCGCATCATCCCACAATACCTTCGAATCAAAATAAGATGTTGGTGGTAAGTAGTATGACTATCACCGCCCACAACTCTTTGTGTTCTACTCGTGCGTATCATGTACACATAGACCTAGCTCAGGATGCCACTGTTGGGAATCGTTGCATGGAAAAAAAATCTACGCACACGCAATGATCTATCCATGGAGATGCATAGCAACGAGGGGGAGAGTGTGTCTACGTACCCTCGTAGACCGTAAGCGGAAGCGTTTCTCAACGTGGTTGATGTAGTCAAACTTCTTTGTGCTTCAACCGACCAAGAACAGAACACACGACACCTTCGCATTCTGCACACATTCAGCTCGGTGAGATCCCTTGCCTTCTTGATCCAGCACGACGTCGAGGTAGTAGATGAGTTCCGTCAGCACGACAACATGGTGACAGTGATGGTGAAGTGATCCTCGCATGGCTTCACCTAAGCACTACGAAAATATGACCGAGGGTGTAAACGGTGGAGGGGGGTGCCGCACATGGCTAGGCAATTGTCTGGTGTGTGCTAGGAGCGCCCCCATATATATAGGTGGGGAGGAGAGGAGAGAGGCCAGGAGGCGCCCCAAGTAGGACTGAATCCTACTTGAGTTCCTCCTTGGCCGGTCGCCCCCCCCCCTTCCTTATTTAACGGATGGGGAAGAAAAGAGGGGGGGGGGGGGGGGAAGGAAGGGGGAGGCCGAATCCCCCCTTTCCTTCTCCCTTCCCCTCTTTCCTTCTCCTCTGGTTCGGCCCATATGGGGGGCACAACAACCCATGGTGGCTGGTGCGTTTCCCCTCTTGGCCCATTAGGCCCATATCTTTTGCCGGGGGTGCCCGGAACCCCTTCCGGTGACCCGATAAGTACCTGGTACCCCCGAAACACTTTCAGTGTCCCAATACTAACATCCTATATATGAATCTTGACCTCTCAACCATTTCGAGACTCCTCGTCATGTTCGTGATCTCATCCGAGACTCCAAACAACATTCAGTCACCAAATCACATAACTCATATAATACAATATCGTCATCTAACGTTAAGCATGTGGACCCTATGAGTTCGAGAACTATGTAGACATGATCGAGACACCTTTCCGGTCAATAACCAATAGCGGAACCTGGATGCCCATATTGGCTCCTACATATTCTATGAAGATCTTTATTGGTTGAACCATTATGATAACGTACATTATTCCCTTTGTCTATCGGTATGTTACTTGTCCGAGATTCGATCGTCGGTATCTTCATACCTAGTTCAATCTCGTTACCGGCAAGTCTCTTTACTAGTTCCATAATACATCACCTCGTGACTAAACTGCTTAGTCATTTTCTTGCAATCTTATGATGTGTATTACCGAGAGGGCCCAGAGATACTTCTCCGATACTGGGAGTGACAAATCCTAATGTCGATCTATGCCATACCTGTTCAGCATCTTTATAATCACCTAGCTACGTGATGTCGCTTGACATGCATCAGGGTTTCCCCAAGGAATAAGGGAGGATGCAACACATCAACGATAAGGTATTTCCTTCAGTGATGAGACCAAGGTTATTGAACAAGTAAGAGAACCACACAACACTACGTAAACGGAACATGCACACAAAAAACAAATACTTGCAACCCAACGCGTTAAACGGGTTGTCAATCCCTTTCGGGTAGCGGTGCCAAAAAGTGACGTGAGGATAGGATAAAATTGTAGTAGATTGATAGATGCAAATAAAATTAAATAAAATGCAGCAAGGTATTTTTGGGTTTTTGATAATACATATCTGAAAATAAAAGAAGCAAATAAAACAAAAGGCAATTGGCAATATGAATCTAAAAGTATATGATGGAAAATAGACTCGGGGGCGTAGATTTCACTAGTGGCTACAAATTACTGTTGGGCAATTGATAGAAAAGTAAATAATTATGACGATATCCAAGATAATGATCATGTATATATGCATCACATCCAAGATTAGTAGACCGACTCCTGCCTACATCTACTACTATTACTCCACACATCGACCGCTATTCAACATGCATCTAGTGTATTGAGCTATGGAAAAATGGAGTAATGCAATAAGAACGATCGCATGATGTAGACAAGATCTCACTACAAAAAAAGACACATCCGTGACATTTTGGGCCGAACGATTTTTTTTTCTGTCATACATATGACACTTCTATGATGATAATTGTGACAAAACCCGGTATCATCATAGATGTGGTGGGATCCTACTTCCATGACAAAAAATCATGATAGAAAATGGGCTTTTCGTCTTGGGCGGGACGGAGACGCAGCTGCATGACATTCTTTTGGCCGTCCATGACGGAAAAAATCATGGTAGAAGCGAGGGGGAGGAAAATTTCGGGGAGTTCCTGGTTACGGTGGGAGGTCGGGGGCCGAGCGATACGCGTTTCTCTCGTACACATACGGGCGTGTGTGCGAGGCGTTGGCGCTAACTGAACCCGAGCGAGGCGTTGGGCTCTAACTGAACCCGAGCGATTGCACTGCAGGCTATGTGTTACTGAACCCGAGTGATCGATCGATGGCTGTTAAGTGAACCCGATCGAGCGATTCCTTCGCTACTTCTGCTAACTGAAGCCGATCGA
>NC_041384.1:367936966-367947578 GCF_002162155.2 Triticum dicoccoides | reverse complement strand
GGGTTGGATGAACAGTTCCCGGTGGGGGTGGATGAACAGGACCCCGTGGTGTTGCCTCTGGATGAACATGACCCCGATCGATCGAGCCGGTTGTGGCTGGATGAACAGGACCCCGTGGAGGGCTGGATGAACAGGACCACCCCGTGGAGGGCAGGATGAACAGTAGACGGTGGAGGGTAGGATGAACAGTAGCCCGTGGAGGGGTGGTTGAACAGGAGCCCGTGGAGAGGGCTAGTTGAACAGTAGCAAGTGGAGTAGCACGCAGTGGAGGCTGGATGAACAGGAGCCCGTGGATGAACAATCGCAGGTGAAGGCTGGAGGAGGCGACGGTGGATGAACAGTAGCTCGTGGAGGCTAGAGGGGGTCGACGGTGGAGATGAACAGTATCTCTTGGAGTCCCGTTTTGCGGTACGCCACACCCCTCCCGACGAACAGGACCCCCGTTTCGTCCGTTTTGCAGTACGCCACACCCCTCCCGATCAACAGGACCCCCGTTTCGACCGTAGGAGGTCCATTTCCTCTGTTTTGCGGTACGCCAGACCCCTCCCGATGAACAGGATCCCGTTTCGAACGTGGCCGATCGAACACAAGGCAGTTTCCTTCGATTTGCGGTACGCCAGGCCTCGTTTCCATTGCCTGTTCCGTCCAAGCCCTCCTGGTGAACACGACCACGCATTCCGTTCCGACCTAGCTGGTTGGCTCCCACGCGTTCTATTGCCTCTCGATGAACACGACCCATTCCATTGGCTCCCCATGAACATGACGCATTCCGTTGCCTCCCCATGAACACGGCGCATTCTGTTGCCTCCCCATGAACACAACGACGATGCTGTTCCTCCGTTCCGACCCAGCCATGTTAACGAGCGCTCGTCGTATGTATGCGCGAGTAGGCATTCGAGACCCTGCCCATATGTACACATACGTGGCCGTATTTTCTTCTTGCACCCTGGCCGCCTCTACTACAACACGTGCGCGCCTCTACATCCACCAGTATATATGTATGTACATGTTCACGACCAGAATGACAACGCTACGTACGCTTCGACCAGGTGGGTCCCGACTGTCAGGCACTTCCTTGCGTGCGAAGATGTAGCTGGTGGGTCCCAGCAGTCAGGGGGGCGAAATACGGTGGCCCGTCCGGTGGGTCCCCGCTGTTAGGTCGAGGAATAATTATTTTGCACGTAATAAGGAGGCACTTCCTTGATGCGACCGTGGACCCAGCTGTCAGCCTCTCCACGTACAGTCCACGTCCGATGGAAGTCATTCCTTGACCACGTTGACCACACAGCGCCGAGAGCACGAGGGCGGTGGACGACGGCAAGGCCTAGGAAGGGGACAACGCGGAGCCAGGGAAGACACGACAGTGGATGCCCATGCGTAGAGGAGTACGAGGGCACTGGTTCGCTGCGTTGTGAGGCTGCCATCGCCGCAGAGTAATAGGGGGTGTGGGTGAGTAGAGGGATGGCCTGGCCAGCGGTGGGAGTAGTAGGGGCTGTGAGGCCTCCGCCGCATCGCAGCCGGCCACAGGAGGCAGGAGCACGAGGCACGACCGGCGCTGGTTTGGGAGGCTGGAGCAAGAAGACCAGAGGTTGAAGAAGCACTACGGCTGTTGGATGGACATCGTATGGTCACTGGAGCTAGAATCGTGCATATTGACTAAGTTGACAAAGCCCTCCATCCCCGTCAACTTAGTAGGCCCACAAGTCAGCGTGCCACTATACTGGGTCCCAGCTAACAGGGGGAGTATTCATTTTTTTGTGCGTAATAAGGAGGCACTTCCTTGCGTGCGAAGATATAGCTGGTGGGTCCGAGCTGTCAGCGGCGGTAACATTTTTTTTCGTGAAATAGAGAGGCCCTTTCGGTGGGTCCCTGACGTCAGGTGGAGGAATCATTATTTTGCGAGTAGTAAGGAGGCATTTCCTTGCGTGCGGCCGTGGACCCAGCTGTCGGCCTCTCCATGTACAGTCCACTTCAGATGCATGTGGGTCGTTGACCACGTTGACCAGGCCGCACCGAGAGCACCAGGGCGGTGGACGACGGGGAGGCCTAGGAACGGAACGACACGGAGGCAGGGAAGACTCGGCAGTTGTTTCCCATGCGAAGGGGAGTACGACTATACGAGGGTTTACTGGTTCGTCTGCCGTCGCCGGAGAATAATAGCAGGTGTGGGTGAGTAGAGGGATGGCTAGGCCAGCGATGGGAGTACGGTGGGGCGGTGAGGCCTGCGCGGCAGCACAGCCGGCCGAGGGGAGGAGGGAGCATGCAGTCCCACCGGCGCTTGTTTGAGCGGCTGGAGCAGGAAGAGCAGAGATTGAAGAAGCACGACGGCCGTTGGATGGACATCCAACAGTCACTGCTTGTGCGTCAACCTTTTTTTAGGAAAGCCTCAAATCTGTGGAAAATAGCATACAACCCATCTGCCATTATTTCTAATAATTTTCAGCCCATTTGCTAATTCTTAAGGTTTTTTTGGAGCCCATATTCTTTTTGTTAGCATTACAGCCCAAATTGTGGCCACGGTTAAAAAATTATACGAAATTTTGCATATTTCGGTGCGGTCCGAACTGTTTTTAATCCCGAAATTTCGACTCACATTCAAACTGATTTTAAAAATAAATATATATCAATATAAAATCCAACAAATTCTCCACGCATAAAAATTAATGTCATTTAAAATCTTGAAATGAAAAAAAAAGATATTTGAAACTAATTGCCGGTTTGATGTGTTTTAAAAATGTACAGCCCATTTCTCATTACTGATGGGCCATTTTCTCGGCCAGCCGAATGAAAGCTCTCCTCGTCTTGAAAGATTTGCAGCCCAACAGGCCTGACAAAGCGACTTACTTGGCAAATAAAAAAAACTGGGCTGTGGCCGTGGACCCAGCTGTCAGCCTCTCCACGTACAGTACTCTTCCGATGGAAGTCGTTCCTTGACCACGCTGACCACGCCGTGTCGAGAGCACCATGCGGTGGACGATGGCGAGGCCTAGGAAGGGGACGACGCAGAGCCGGGGAAGACGTGGCAGTGGAAGCCCGCGCGTAGAGGAGTACTAGGGTTCACTGGTTTGGCTGCGGTGTGAGGCTGCCGTCGCCGCAGGGCCTGGCTAGCGGTGGGAATAGTAGGGGGGTGGTGAGGCCTCCGCGGTAGCACAGCCGGCCACGGGAGGCAGGAGCATGCGGCACGACCGGCGCTGCTTTGGGCGGCTGGAGCAAGAAGACTAGAGGTTGAAGAAGCACTACGGCCGTTGGATGGACATCGTACGGTCAGTGGAGCTAGAATCGTTCATATTGACTAAGTTGACAAAGCCCTCCGTCCCCGTCAACTTTTTTGGCCCACAAGTCATCCTCCCACTATGGTGGGTCCCAGCTAGCAGGGGGTATTCATTTTTGTGTGTAATAAGGAGGCACTTCCTTGCGTGCAAAGATATAGCTGGTGGGTCCGACATGTCAGTGGGGGGAACATTTTTTCGCAAAATATAGAGGCCCTTCCGGTGGGTCCCAGCTGTTAGGTGGAGGAATCATTATTTTGCGCGTACAGTCCATGACCGATGGATGTTGTTGTTTGACCAAGTTGACCAGGCTGCGCCGAGAGCACCATAGTGGTGGACGACGGCGAGGCCTAGGAAGGGAACGACACGGAGCCGGGGAAGACCCGACAATGGTTGCCCACACGGTGGGGAGTACAAGGGTTTACTGGTCTGACTGCCGTCACCGGAAAATAACAGGAGGTGTGGGTGAGTAGAGGAATGGCCTGGCCAGCAATGAAGTAGGGTGGGGCGGTGCGGCCTGTATGGCAGCACAGCCGGCCACGGGAGGCGGGAGCAGGCAGTCCCACCGGAGCTGGTCTGGGCGGCTGGAGCAAGAAGATCAAATATTGAAGAAGCAGCACGGCCGTTGGATTAACATCCAACGGTCACTGCTGCTAGAATCATTTGTGGACTAAGTTGACAAAGCCAAAGTACACGTCAACCTAGTAGACCCACAAGTCAGCCTCCAAATCTGTCCCAAACAGCATACAACCCGAAATTTCTAGCCAGATTCAAATTAATTTTAAATCTAAATATACCTTAATTTAAATTCAATGAAATTTTACCCACACAAAAACAATGAAATTTAAAATATCCAAATCCTAAAGAAAACAGTATTTTGGAACTAATTGTCTGTTTTCTGTATTTTTTCATTTTACAGCCCATTTATTATTACTTATAGCCCATTTTCTGGGCAAAATGCATCCCTCCTCGTCTTGAAAGATTTCCGGCCCAACAGGGCGTAGAAAAGCAAGTAGGCCTACGTTGGTTATTCTGCAAAAAAAACAAAATAGATGGCTAGCAATTTTCAGAAAGGAAAAAAACAAACTGGGCTGGTCATGTGCTAAACATATGAAATAAAAGCCTGGGCTAGACCGGCCACGGGTCCTGCACAACCCAGTTGATACCCTTCTCCGTCCCAAAAAAACAAAATTACTGCGCGCGCTGCTGGGTCCCTACTGTCATCCTCACCATGTACATTCATGTCCTTATTCCTCTTGGTTGTTGACCATGTTGACAACACCGGAGGGCGGCACCGCGGCGAGCGAACCAAGGCGGAGGACGATGGTGAGGCCTCGGACAGGAACGAACAGGAGCCGGGGCAGATCACAGCCAGCCGTGGGAGGCGGGAGCAGGCGGTCCCGCCGATGCTGGTTTGGCTTTGGCGGCTTGAGGAAGAAGAGACTGAAGAAACGCGATAGACGTTGAATGTCAATCCAACGGTCAAGGTTGGCACAATCGTTTGTTGACTAAGCGGACACCAAGTAGCATACTTTTTTATATATAGGAAGAAAATTGCGAGGAAAATGCGTTCATCTGTCGTCCTCCTCACAAGGAACGTTTGCCACATAAGTCACTAGCACCCTTGGTTTTCAACCGAGAGGTCTTGGGTTCGAGTCCCAGGAACTCTCAATTTTGTCCTCCTTCCTTCCTCGCAAAAAAGGGAAAGAAAATCAAAGACTTGGGAAGGCGTACAGAACAAGCTAGTGTACCAGTAATGAGACGTTGCCGAGTTTTAGAAAAAAGAAAGACGTGCTCCTGTAGCTGGTTCGAATCCAAACCTAGACTATGACTATATATGGTGCTATGCTACTCTGCAAGTAATGAAACTGACATATCCAACGTTCGCTTCTCCTCTTCTCTACTTACTCTGCCTAGCATCAGAAGCTCTGGCTGCAGCAACCATGTCCGCTGGCTGCTCGTCCACCTTCTCTTCAGCAGGCAACAACCAGATATGCGCCAAGTCGCAACCCGTACCATCGCCTGTGGGGCTCATCACACCCTCGCTGGCACACGCACCGCAGCCGATTGCTCATCGCAACCCGCTGCCATTGGTGTGGTGCCACTGCTGCAAATCACGCAGAGTCATCCGTCGCGTCTCAACCACAATTCGCAACCCTGGCCGAGTCTTCTACAAATGCCCGAATCATGGGGTAAAAATATGTTTAAGTGTTGTTCTGCTGCTTTCAGTTGCTGATATTTTTAATAGTTTGGTTGATGATCTACCAATTTGATTTGTGCAGAAAAGGGAAGATTCGTGTGATTTGTATTTCTGGGAAGTTGCTGATGTGGGGGAATGCAACTACGCTGATTATTTGGTTAGCCGAGGAATCCCAATACTAGCAGGTTGTGGTGTTGGACAAGTAACTGAAGGAACAACAGAAGAGGAAGATGCAGAGCGGAAGGTTAAAGATGCAGTTCCTCTGATCATGGCCAAGCAACAGCTGCTGAACGGCCTTGACAGCAATGAGGAGATGAAAGAGCTTGTGAAGATAACAGGAAAAATCGATGTGCTCTGTAGGATGATTGTCTCTTTATTTGCTGTATGTAACACTCGTGATGTATTCAGTGGCTACGACATGAGCACTTTGCTGAAACTAGTAATGAATGAAACCTGTGTAGCAGGCTGGGCGTAGTGTTGTGAACATCTAATGATTTCTATTAACAGAAATCAGGGGGTATCCCCTTTTGCTCATATAAATAAATAAATAACAGAGGCCCTGTCGGGTCAGCTTTGTTCTCATTCGAAGACGTCGAGAAAATTGCAGTCCAACAACAAACTATGTCATCAAATTCAAGTTTCACAGCCAAATATGAGTACAACTAAACAACAATGTCATCATGTTTTAGTTGTCATACAATCACCAAACACTAATCAGCATACATAACAAGTGATGTTCTCACAGCAAAATACTAAACAACATGTTCATTAGGTTTCAGTTGTCATAGCAAACACAATTTCACATAGTAGATAAAAAACATTTTCTAACACGTAAATACGACAAAAGCAATGTAATCATCATCCGCAGCAGCAGCGTCAACATCTTCGCCATGTGTATCAGTATGAATCGTAATTCCCCATGGTGTCATCTTCTTCTTCGTCCTCAACGTCCTCCAACATGGGCTTCTTCTTGATGAACTCTTGTATGTCCACAGCACGATAGGCAATCTTTTCGCCGGCGTCATTGACGTGATGGTTCTCAAAGATATTAGGAACATCTGTGTTATCTTGTACATCAAGAGCAGTGTAAGCATCATCTTGTTGTGCAACTTCATTAAACGAATTCCTCTGCTCAAACCTTTGCAATACTCTCCAGTCATCGCTACATGCAAATGTGTCTTCCAAGAAAAATATCTGTGTGGCTTGATTTGCCAAAATAAAAGGCTCGTTGGTCTAGTACGCCGCCTTGACATTGATGGATTTGAAATAATCATCAGCTCTGGGTTTTGCGATCCTAGAAAACAGGTTATACCAACGACAGCATAACAGAACCACACATCGATGATCCTCGAAACTGGAGATATACTGTAACTGAATAATGTCTGTTATGTTAGCATACATTTCAGTTGTCTCTTTGTCATACGTATCCGTGCTCATGATGGCACTACTTTGTGTCTTCCTACCTTCGTCTCGTGCAAGGGTGTTGTAGCGCACATCTCCAACAACGCAAGATTCATAATGTCTTACCCGAGTATCAGGACCCATTGCTAGTGAGTAAAGGGCATCATCAACTGCCTACCCATCCTCCCGCATCTTCTTAACCTATGGTTAGAAAATAGACAAGCTGATCATCTTATGTACTCAATATATTAAAAAAACTGACAGTGCACTTCAAAAGCTTACATGGTTCTTGAACCATTTCGCAAATCCTGCCATAACCAGTTTGTCAATGTTTCTTGGATTTTGCGGTAGTAACTCCTCTTTGTTGATGCTGCACAACATAGTGATCGCGTCAAACATCTAAATATATAAGAATGTGCTACAAGTTTAGTAGATTACGATGTTTAAGCTGCAGTAATGCACTTACTTGATATAAGGTAGTATCTCAGGACAGTTATTCAACACATACCAAACCATTTTGTCCAAATCTTTAGGTTTGTCCTCTTGTCGACTCTTCCCTGTAACTCGAACAGAATAATCGAAAACATTGAGCCCGGGATTGTCTTCACCCACCTCTTTGCTAAGCTGATCAGCTGTTTCAATGTATTTTGAGCAGAATGTCAATGCTTCTGTAGCAATGTAGGCCTCTGCAATGGAACCCTCAGGTCTAGCTTTGTTCCTAACATAGCCCTTGAAAGTGCCTAGCCGCCTTTTAATAGGGTACATCCAGCCATACTGTACTGGACCTCTAAGTAGTGCCTCATTAGGTAGATGAACAGCCAAATGCACCATCACATCAAAGAAGGCTGGCAGATATATCTTCTCAAGGTCGCATAGGATAGTTGGTATCTTGTCTCTAAGACGCTCCAAAGCATCTATCCTGATATTCCTACTGCAGAGTTCCCTGAAGAATTGTCCCAACTCTGCAACTGCTCTATATAAGTCAGGGCGGCCCAATCCTCTAAGGATAGTAGGTAAGACCCTTTGAAGTAGGACGTGACAGTCATGAGTTTTCAACCCTTGTACCTTGTTTCCATCTGCACTGACTCTCCTTTCAGGGTTGGAAGCAAATCCATGTGGGAATCTCACACGTGACAGGACCTCGCAGAATTCTTTTCTTTTTACCTTGTCCAAGATGTACACAGCTGGTGCCATATCCCGTGGTTTACCTTCATCTTGCACCTGCAAATCCTTTCTAATACCCATGTGTGTCAAATCAATCCTAGATTTTAAGGTATCTTTCGCCTTGCCTTCAATATTAAGAAGTTTGCCCATAATGTTGTCACATATATTTTTCTCGATGTGCATCACATCAAGATTATGCCGCAGATCCAAATCTTTCCAATACTCCAAGTCCCACAAAGTGGACCTGCGGGTAAACAATAATCTGTCTTCTACCCTGCCATGCTTCCTTTTCCCGCTACCATTACCAGGATGGTTTCCTGGTGTAATATGCCTGGCCTTCTCTAATTCCACTTGCAACTCATCGGCGGTGAGCCTCTTTGGCGCATCATGGTTTTCATTCTTTGCATTGAACACATGTCTTCGGTATTTTCTAGGATGCGGCTTGTCCTTGGCAAGGAAAAGGCGGTGTCCAATGTAACATATCTTGCTAAGTATTGCGTATGACAGCGGATTCCGGTCACAGCGAACACATGCATTGTAACCATGTGTCGTTCGCCCTGACATAGTGACCAAAGCCGGATAATCATGGATGCACCAAATTATAACAGCACGCAGAAAGAAATCAGCTGGTGGGCTGCTATATAGGTCTCGAGTGAGAACACCCTTCCATAGCTGTTGAAGTTCCTCCACAAGAGGCTCCATGAACAAATCAAAATCCTTTCCAGGACTTTTTGGACCTGGGATGAGCAAGGCCATCATGTAGTTTGATTCTTTGGTGCAGACATTTGGAGGCATGTTGTAAGGGATAACAAGCACTGGCCACATGCTATATGTGGCTCTCTGGTGGCCAAATGGGTTAAATCCATCTGAAGCTAAGCCAAGTCTAATGTTTCTCGGGTCAGCAGCAAACTCTTTGTGTTTATCATTGAAGCTTTTCCACTCACTACCATGAGATGGATGGCTCATTACATTCTGATCTCTGTACTCCCGGTTCCTAGAATGCCACAATACATCCTCTCTTGTTTCAGCATCATGAAACAACCTCTACAATCTTGGTGTAATTGGAAAATGTCTCAGAACATTATGAGGAATCCTCTTCACAGCATCGCCATCTTTCCATCTTGATGATTTGCATTTCGGGCATTCACTTAAGTTGGCATAATCCTTCCGGAACAGAACACAATTATTCTTACAAACATAGATCATATCATATCCAATTCCAACTGCACGAAGGAAATTCTTCATTTTACTGTAGGTGTGTGGCAGCTCAGACGCATCTGGGAAAGATTCGCGAAAAGCAGCCAACATCGCATCGAATGATTTGTTGGTCATCCGCTCAGATGTCTTCACCTGAAGAAAGGTGACCATCGCTGAGAATACTGACAACTTATTTCCTGGGTTGACAGCAACATTGCATTGTTCCAACATGCGGGACCACCGTTTTTCTTCTGCAGGTGAAAGTTCACGGAATGCACGAGCATTTCGTAGCATTGTTTCAATGTTGGTCAAACTCACTGGCTCCGCCACCCCCACCTCCTCGTCCTCTTCCACCTGAGCATCAGGCAGATCAAGATGGTGATCTGCTGCTTCCATGTAGTCAATAACATTGACGTTCATAGCTTCACCATGATGAACCCACCTAGTATATGTGACCGACATCCCATACAAGTGTAGATGATTTTGCACAGTTGACTGGGGTCTTGTAACTGAATTCATACAACTGCTACACGAGCAGAGCACATCTGATTTCGGACCATCGTACTCAGCTCTGATAAAGTTCATGAAGTTTTCAACCCCCTCGACATATGCAGCAGAGAATCTTCTAGCAGAAGTTATCCAAGTCCTGTCCATCTGTTAGACATACAAATTAGTTCTTCTACTAGATATTACAGGAAAAACATATATGCTTTTTTATGAAGTCCAGAAAAAAAATACGTAGGTCGATGATTAAAGCTATGGCAAGATATTTGGACGAGCAGATCTAAGTAACGAAATATATGTAAAGCTAATTCAGCAAACATATTTGAGTGCCAAATTATGGCAGGATGTTTCAGCAATCAATGAAGCCGAGCACATAGCCATCGAACTATCGAAGGCCATCACAGCAACAAAGATCGAGTATAAAACGGTGTAGAGCTATTTCAGCCAACAGATTGGCTAGTAGACCATGGCAATCTACGTCACAATAAATATATGGCAGGATATTTTAGCAACTAATCGGCCTTGGCATGCCATCTCAGCTAAGCAGATTGAGTGCAGAATAGGGCAAGGAAGCTTCTTAAGCAGAGAATATTGACAGTAAACTACTTCGACAAACAGTGAGATTAATAGCGTCTATCAGCTAACATTCAGCGCTACACCAACATGAACGGGGCCTCAGTCTAGAATGCGCATACCATGGGAGAAGCTGATCGCCGTGCGTCTCCACACAAACATCGCCAGCGGTGGCGGCGCTGACCGCCGTGCGCCTCCACAAGAACGTAGCCAGAGGTGGCGGCGCAGCTAGAGGACGGAAGTCTACGAGAGCGTATTGTGGGAGCGAGAGGATCACCGAACCGCGGCACCGACGTATCGGCAC
>NC_041384.1:367928327-367936728 GCF_002162155.2 Triticum dicoccoides | reverse complement strand
GTGCGGTGGGCGGGGGGAGTTTGGCGCATGGTCAGTTTCTCCAAGTGCAGTCCCACGTGTTAGTGAAGAGGCAAGCCGAAGCGCGTTCCATTTGCGTGAGCCGTGTGCAGGACCGAACGTGTGTGGGGTGCAATGCGACCGTGACAGGAGTGCTGTGAGTGTACCACATTTTTTCCTTTTTAAACTAGGTGCTTCGCCCCCTAAAAAAATCTGTTGCTTCGCGCGATCCATCGATACTACTACTAGTAATCCGGTAATCCCGACTAAAACGGCGTGGCCTAGTCTTTTCCCACGCGATATGCTGGGAGGTTGGCTTAGTTGGGTTTTTTAGGACGAGTAATGCTACACCTACGTAATCCCAGTTACGTAATTAACATAATGTGAAATGTGTGAGGTGTTGATTGTAGATTGGGGGGGAGGGAGGGGCCCACCACCATGAAAATTAGGGGAGGAGAGAGAGAGGCAATTTACGTTAACCCTTTCGTAGGTTCCCATAGATGTAGAAAGATGTGTCCGATCCTGCAATATAGGCCGTCCGGTCTATATCTAATGGATAGGAAGGAAACTATGACAATTTACCCGCACTCTTCTCCACATTTGCAGATAAGGCTTTCCCACGTTCATCCTTTTCTCCCACAAGATCTTGATCTTCCGTGCAACGCACGGGCATCTTGCTAGTACTCCTACAATATGTATATTATTGTGAAAGTTCATATACACCGGCCGAGATTAATGCAAACACGACAGATTTTCATTACATTTCGAACTTTTATAGGACAAAAAAATAAAAGAAACCCGACCCTAAACCTATTCTACGGCGGCGACCGACGTCCTCCATCTGTGATCTCCATGTACGGGGGCGGGGTTCAAGACCCGTGACGTGAAGGTGCGGTCTGCGGCGAGGAAAAGTAGAACACGGGAGACGGACCGACCAGTTGGCACACCATGCCCTGCCGCCTACCATGCCCTACTCATCCTCGAAGGAGTCCCCGACCTCGGCGGTGCCGGACGTTGGACGGCGGCAAGTAGGACATGTGGCTGACGGTGCTCCCGTCGTTGGCCGCCAGCGTGGCCACCGCTTGTGCAGTGACTTGAGCGAGGGCGGCGACCTCGAGCTCTATCCCTGAAGACAAGCTCTCCCGCAGAGCATTCGCGCTTGCGGTCATGGCGGATGTGGTTCCAGGTAGGAGGACGATGCGCTATGGTGTGGAGGTTAGCTGGGCATTGCCGCTTTAAGTAGCGCATTCCGGTGAGGCCAAGCGTTCGGGTGCGTCATTAAGTCACCGGAGTTGGTTCCGTGGGCAGTGAGCCTCTTAATGACGACATACGAACGGACGGCATGCATGCGGGCAGCTGGCGCCGGCTGTGAACGCACCGTGCGACGGCGCGACGGACAAGGATTTTGGTGTGCCAGTGTAGTCAGCTGCGGTCGTGGCAACGTTGGAGATGCCCTTTGCTCACATGCGATCCCCGCATGTCATTGAAAAAGCAAGACGACCCGGCATGGTCTCAGGTCCAGAGGATGCAGTTGGTCACGCTACACCACTCCACGGACGCGTCGCGGCGCCCCGTGCATCCTCGACGAGCCGGATGTTGGGGTGTGTTTGGATTGTGGCCAAAGTGCACCTTGCCAAAATTTTGGTCATGACCAAAAGATTGGTCTTTGTTTGGATGGTTGCCATTTTTTGGCATGCCAATGAACTCTAGCCAACTCCAGTTCATTTTTCTTGCAAATGTCGGCCAAATCATGGGCAACCAATACCTCAACCAAAATTTTGGTCATAACCCAAAGATTGGTCTTTGTTTGGATGGTTGCCATTTCTTTGGCATGCCAATGAACTCTAGACAACTCAAGTTCATTTTTCTTGCCAATGTCGGCCAAATCATGGGCAACCAATACCTCAACCAAAATTTTGGCTACCCAATGCTTTGATGGGGCAACCTTGGGCACAAACCAAACATACCGTTGGTCGTGCCACAGCACTAACGCCACCCTCAGCAAACTGAAACCGACCGTGTCTAGCGATGATATGAGCATGTCGCTCACCGCGGTCGCCGTGTCCAGAGGCGGTGCTGGAGCTGCGCCCCATTGTTGGCCCCAACGACCCACATGAACGGTTGTCGGTGGCGAGGAGGTCGTGAGCCAACTCCTCCATTGGACTAGTCTGCGCTACATCGTCCCGACGGCTGTGCTCCACATGTTTGTTTCCCTGTTTTCCCGGCCATATTCGAGGGTCAGTGCTCCGCGTTGCGCATTAGGCCTTTCACTATGTAGGCCAAGCGAGACAACTTATTGTTTATTTGAGCCGTTCAAGTATAATCATGTGGCGTTTGCTTATTTCTCATTCCTCTCCAACCCTCTTCTCCATCGATCATGTCGCCCTCCAGTCGTGTCCATCCTCCCGCATGCCTCATTTGAACTTCCCGCCGAGTATCATTCACATGTACCCACCCTAGTCCTCTTTCAATAGATCTCCGGACCCCGAGATGAAATCGAGAGGGAACGAGTGGGGGCACATGATACCTAAGGCGGATTCAAAATTTTGAACCGGTGATCATAGCATCCGCAAATCATATATAAAGGGTATTCAATGTTCGTTTCGTTTTTGAACGTACAATATACTCCCTCCTATCCTTTCTAGTTTACATATAAGTTTTATGTGTAGTCAAAGTATATCTACTTTGATCAAAAAGGTATCAACATTCAACAACGCCGAATCAATATTGTTAGATTCGTACGTACTCCTAGATTTGTACTCGAGATGGTTTCCAATTTGACTATTGACAAGATTAATAGTACATGAGATGTATAATGTGAAAATTATATCATTGGAAACTCCTTTCACATATGAATTTGACCGTATGCTTTGTGTAAGTTGCATGTCATATATTATTACTCTAACATTTGGTCAAAGTTAGCCTCGAAAAACGCATTAGACCCTGTATGATTTGTGTAAGTTGCATGTCATATATTATTACTCTAACATTTGTGTAAGTTGCATGTCATATATTATTACTCTAACATTTGGTCAAAGTAGTATAGTGGAAGTGGATCCTCTGACGTAGGTATCCCTGCCTTACCCTCCCTTTCGGTCACTTACTGCGGACCCCATGCTTGCTAGGCCCCACATGTCAGTTACTCAATGGGTTCGGCCACGTCAGGGGATCCTCATCCATAGTATACTCCCTCTGTTTTTATTTACTTTGCATAAAACGGAGGGAGTGGTGGTATAATAAATGACGTAGGCAGGGGAGGGGGAGGGACGTCGGTTTGCTCTCAACTGCGGTCCCACAAGTGAGCGAAAACGCAAGATGAAGCGCGTTCCATTCGGTGAGCGACGTGGAGGGTCCAACATGCCAGCCTGCAACGCGAACGCGACAAGAGCAATGTACAGTCAAAACCGATTGACCGGTCATCACCGGAACCACTATTCACACCAGAACCTTCGCTGCTCGGCCTACGCCAGCCACTGCCCTAAAACCACACCAAATCTCCAGCCCATTCCCCCACCTTTCGATCCCCTAGCCCGCATCAAGAGTCCCCTAGTTTGCCGGAAAGCTATGGCGCCGCAAGATCACTTACTACAAGATGCTGACGCCGGAGCGCCGCGCAGAAATCACGGCAGCGGTCGGCGCCACAGACCTCCATTCCCAAGCTTGCTTTGCGGCTGGCCAATCCCCGAGTTCTCTGGAGCCAAGCTACGAGGAGGAGAAAGCCGATCCAATGTTCATGACGGAGGTCGCGGCGCAGAAGGCCCCCGATGGGTATGAGACGATGGACGTCGACTTCGTGCCGGCGTCCGAGTCCCCCATGGTGCAGGCGGACTAGCGGTTCAACATGGCAATACTAAAGGAGGACCGGGAGGCAGAGGCTCAACTCGACGCAGAGCGCGCGCATGCCACAGCCATCGAGGCTCTCCTGCAGGCGGAACCGGATGTCGTAGATGTGAACCGGGCGGCGGAGGCTCAATTTGAGGCGGAGCGCGCTGATGCCGCTGCCATCGAGGCCCTCCTGTAGGCGGAACCAGACGTCCTGGACTTGAAACGGGCGGCAGAGGCTCGACTCGACGCAGAGCGCGTGGATGCCGCTCTCATCGACGCCCTCTTGCAGGCGGAACCGTACGTCCTGGACTTGAACCGGGCGACGGAGGCTCGACTCGACGCGGAGCACGCGAATGCCGCTGCCATCGAGGCCCTCCTGCAGGCGGAACCGGACGTCCTCGACTTGAACCGGGCTGTGCTCTCGTTCGTGCAGAGTGCCCGCACGCTCTGCTTGAATGAGTAGCTGGAGGCCGAGGACAACCACGGTGCGGAGACACACGTCGGCAGCGATGGCTGGTTCGCGCTGACAGCCAAAGACGACGAGGTTGTCTCTTTCCGCGAGCAGTGATAGTTTTTCTTTATGTTGTTGTTTTTATGGATCTTTTGCTGTGTAAAAACATATATTTGTTATGCAAGTCGCCTGACTTGGGTCAGTCTACCATTTCAGGCGGTTGGATGAATATCCAACGTCTCCTAACCCTTCTTTCCTTCTTCCTCACCTCTTCTTCTTCCCCAATAGACCACCGCACCGGCCGTACGGATACTCCCCAACATGCGGTTGTATAAACATACTCTATGAAACGAAAATTATGTGTCAGCGATAGGATGGCTGATTTTGGTGTGTTCACATGCGACAACACATGTCAGTGAGGGTGTGTTCCCTTGGTTGGGTTTGCGGCATGCAGGAGCGACTGTGTGAGGGTGCGGTGCGACCGCGGCGTGCAGGAGCGACCGTGTGAGGGTGCGGTGCAACTGCGATAGCCGTGTGCAAGTGGACCTCCTTCCCATTTTGAAAACTTTAGGCAAGCTTGGCAAAAATGTGTGGCGAAGTTTGGCAATGCAAGGCCTAGACCCAAACAGGATAAGCACGTACGTACTAGGAGTACTAGTGTTAAAAAAGAAAGGCTGGGTTTTTCTTCGCGGGATTTAATCGATACAAATCCTCGTTTCACGTGTCAATTAATGTGTATTTTTTTCTCCAAAGACCAAAGAGCTAACCATCTCACTCCTTATCGCTTGATTAATGCAGCGCCATGCAAACCAACCTTCTCACTTCCGCATGCATGCAGGGGATATTAATGTCCTTGGTTGCTAACCCCATCAATTTTGCCTCGATTAGTGTTAGTGGCCCTTTGCAAATAGTAATTTTGATATACTGGCCTTGTGTACAAAAAAATGGAGGTAGTAACTATATTTGACTTCCTTCCCCATTGCGGTGACGTCTACGATTTTTTTGGTGGTTTGGCGAAGTGCGTTCGACGGAGAACACCATTGAGGGAGACCATGGTAAGTCGTTCGCAAGTGCCGCCTGCAAGCCGAGACAACCGCCTTATTTGCATCCAGGAAGTCCTTTACTAGTACTACTAGGAGTAACTAATGCGGTGAGATGGCTTCTCAAAGAAGATGATGGAGAAGCGGAGTCACCGAAGAGTGAAATGATGGTTGCTTCATCCGTGCTTTTGTGATTTGACGCCTTACTACTTTGTGATTTGTGATAGAAGGGACAGGGGAGTAGACTCTGTGCTCTATAATGTACTACATGCGTCCAAGCATGGGAGAAAGAGGAGAGACATTGCATTTTTCTATTCCTTCAATCAATCAATCAGGGAGCTTCGGTTCCATCTTTTTGGCTTTGGCAACACCGTCCACAATGGTTCCCACGATGCCAAAAGCTATTTTCACATTTGGCTACACATTGTGGATGCCCTTAACCGTACCACTTGGTTTTGCTCCTGTGTTCTATCTATACAAATCTCAATTATATTGATCTAAAAAATTATAGAATCGAGATTAGTAAAAAGGAGGTGATTTTGCCGCGCGGATGGCGGGGGAGGTTTATTATTTGAGCAATGCTACATCCACGTAATGGTTTACGTAAAGTTACAAACTGATGTGATGTGGGACTATTTGATTGGATTAAAGGAGAGGATTAGGCCCACCCACCTAAAAATCAGGGGGGCATATATAGATTAGATGGAAAGTATACGTAGCAGATACGTAGCCCTTTGTAAGTCTAGGATTAGGCTTCTTATTTTCGGACGACGTTGTCCTGGCGGTTTGCTAACATGCGGTCCCACATGTTAGTGCTTTACCAAGCCGATCCGCGTCCCACATGAGGCAAAACAACGGCAGAAGCAACACGTGGTTAAGTTGAAGAAGATGAGGGAGAAGCGGATTCAGCAACGAGTGAAATGATGGTTGCTTTGTCCCTCCAACTTAACTGCGGGAAAGGTGCAGCTTTGTGATTTGACGCCTCATTGCTCATTACTACGCCGGCGCCATGACTGGGGTGCTTCACCCTGGCTGCTCTGCACTGTATTCCGGTATGGCACGTGGAACCGGTAGCTTGTTGTCCCACATGTCGGCGAAAGGGACTAGAAGATTTATGAAAGCGAGTGCTCCACTCTTACGATGGAGGAGTAGACGACACGAAAGACCAGTGAATTGTCACTTGTACTGTATAGTACTATAGTTTTGCTGTTTCGCACGATCCATCGATACAAACCCGATTAAACAGGAAAGGGCGGGATTTTTCTCGCGCGGTAGATGATACTGGCCATACATATCAAAGGCAATTTTAATGTATGCAAACTGAATAATTATAAGTAACAATATGATATCTAGTAAAACTAAAAACACATATGATTTATTGTGTTAGAGTGTAGTAGTAGTGCTGTATTGCATAGTTGTTAGACGTAACATGCGAGAACGTGTAGAGATGTAGTTTTGAAGGGCCTACAGAGAGAAAAGCATAATACGGTCACCGAACTTCAGAATAAGCTGATTACGGTCACTATATATGTTTTGCGGTGATTATACAGTCACTTGCTCACAACTCAGCATTGGATTGCACTCTGTTGACCGGCCAAATAGTCTACGTGGCGCCATGTTGACTAGTTAAATTGACCACGTTCGTTGTGGGTCCCACCTGTCAGTTTACATAGGCAAAAGGTCAGATAAACACAAATTTACGCAGGCGCGACAAGGGTCCAACTCGTGCGCAGGAATCACCTAGTTGTGTATGTGTCTGTCAGGGCCTGATGTGTGCGCATGCACGTGTAGGTTGAGCACTTGAGCGTGAGAGTGTGTGTTGGTCGTGTGGTGTACTGGTGTGTGCATGCATGCGTGCGTGTGTGCGTGTGCGTGTGAGTGTTGCGTGCATGCGTGTGTGTGTTGCGTGCGTGCGTGGCTGCATGTGTACGTGTGAGTGTTGCGTGCGTGCGTGGGTGCATGTGTTTGTGTGAGTGTTGCGTGGATGCAGTTCATGTGCATGCGTGCGTGTGTGTATAATCACCACACCAGCTCCTGTGTGTTAAAACAGACGGCTCAGCATACCAATACAAGGCCACCTTGTCCGCTGTGCCCGCGGTCATGACTTCGAACCACCGTCCAAATATATTTTTGTCGTTTTTTTTCATTCTTACTAGCAAGATGCCTGTGCGTTGCATGTAACATCAAGATGCATTTGTACGACTTGTTTATCTTGTGAGAGAAAAGGATGAACGAGGGAAGGCCTTATTTGCAAATGTGGAGAGGTGTGTGGGTACCTTTTTGCAAAATTGCCATAGTTTCTTTCCTATCCGTAGGATATAAATCGGACGACCTATATTGCAGGATGGCAGGCACACCATCATCACCAACTCTGTTTTTTATAAGAGTGTATTTTATGTATTTTATAAGGGTGTAGATGTAGAGTAGATACAAGTCGACAGGTGGGCACGATGGTAGTGAGATAATGTGATGCAACACTAGAGGTGCCACGTGGAGCGTTTAACTGGTCAATTAGTCATGTCATGAGCAAATACAGAGTTGTACGGTGAGCCTGTGACTGCATAATAACCACTAAACGTAAATGGTGACTGTAATGAGTGGATTCCGAAGTCCAATGTACGTATCGTGCTTTCGCTTCAAATACAATGATCGTCATTGCATATATCGCGAGAGAAAGATGAAACATACGTGAATTTTCTGGGGGCTTACTTTTAGAGGACCTGGAGATAGTTTTGTGTGCATACGTGAAAGGGGCGTACAGGGGGGGGGGTATGCGATGGAGAGAGAGATGCTCTACGTTTCTCTTTATTATGACTAACTTCGTATATAGTATAAAAATATACAAATTCACAGTGCGGAGTAAATATCATTGTGGGCACCATGCAATGCAAATTAGCGTTCGTACTCCTTCATATAACTTTGTAATGTTGTATATATGTAGAAACTCTAAAATAATTTTTTGGCCACACTTTATTCAAAAGGAATGTTGTATGCGAAATAAACGTGAAGAGAGGGCTTTTTAGATCAATGGGGTACATGATGTAACATGTGTGAATGTGTAGTTGATGCATTTGGCGGGGCCTAGAGA